>NW_026692988.1:47500-194490 GCF_021218885.2 Marmota monax
TGTTTTTCATTTCCTCTTCATGAAATATTGTGTCAAGGCTGTTTTTTAATGCTGGTTTTCTAGATATAAATTCTTTTAACTGTTGTTTATCATGGAAGGTTTTTATTTCACCTTCAAAAAAAAAAAAAAGCTTAATTTTGCTGGATAGAAGATTCTTGGTTGGCACCCATTATGTTCCAGAACTTGAAATATGTTATCCCAGGATCTTCTAGCTTTCAGTGTCTGTGTTGAAAAATCTGCCATTATGCTAATTGATGTTGCCCTATATATAATCTGATTCCTTTCTCTTGTGGCTTTTAAAATAATGTATGTTTCTCATTTTCATTATAATGTGCTACAATCTCAGGACCTAAAATTTCTGAAACCAAAGGCTTTATTTCCAGTTCTAAATCAAACTTTCTAGCACCATCTTCTCCTCAGTAAAGTATAAAAAATAATATATACTAAGAAAATCCAAGCAGGAGTGTTGGTGCATGCCTGTATTCCTAGCCACTCAGGAGGCTGAGGCAGGAATACCAAAAGTTTGAAGCCAGCGTCTGCAATTTAGTGAGGACCTTAGAAATTTAGATAGACTGTGTCTTCAAAATTTTAAATAAATAAATAAATATATTTTTTAAAAAGGTTAGGTATGTGGCACAGTAATTAATTGTCCTTAGGTTCTATTCCAAAAAAAGAAAAATAAAGATTAAATTGACCTTTAGAATAATAAAGGGCTGTGTATCTATACCTCCTACATTGAAAGATAACAAAAACAAAACAAAAAAAAAATAGAAAGAAAGAAAGAAACAAAGATAAAGGAACTATTATATATATATTTTCCCAAAGTATTTATAAAGTTTCTGTAGAAGTAATGAGAGTAAAATTATTTAATTTTATTATTTTCTTTTTTGGTATATTACAAAATCCTTATAATTCTAATTCGTGTGTTTCTTGTGTAATTGCAAGTAAAATCTAAATATATTTTTGCCTTGTTTGCGAGAAAAATAATGTATGATTCACTTAAAGTTTTTCAAGGTTTGAAAGCAATCTTTCAGTTTTGCCTAAAGAAATAAGCAACACTTTCCCCTGAGAAAATCTATCCAAGATCCTTTCAAGATGGATCTGAAAGTTGTTAACAGAGTCAGCGGAAATGTTCAGGTATGTTTCCTGTTTCTTTGAACAGTTCACTGGTATCTACTGCCACCACAAAAATGAGAATAAGATTGGATTGTTATACGACAATGTTCTTGTCAAACTCTTACATGTTTTTTGTATGTTTATTTATTTACTAATTTACTATAAAATCTTAGAACCAGAAACCCTGAAATAAAGTTTGCTTAGAAGTTGCTAGTTGATGGATGGCAGGAGCCGACAATGGAAAAAAATTTAGTTTGGCAATTTTATTTTTCCACATTCTGTGCATGTTTACAAACAGACCTCAGTCCTAATTGGGGGCTAGTCCTTAATGAATTTCCTTCTGTAGCACTAACCAAGAAAACATTCCAGTTGAGCTGCTTTCCTGCAGAGAGCTCTCCCATGTTCCCCCACCTGAAGCTTACAGCAAGAGTGCTTGGCTGGACTCTCAGAGCCATAGGGTTATAGTTAAAGCTTCATCCCAGGGTTTCATAAACTGACTTCCAGAAGATTCATGTATAATCAAATCAAGCCTTTATTGAAGCACACCGGTGGCGACTGACCAGAACATAAATTTGTTCCCCTGATCAGCCCTGAACATTTGCAAGGGAACTCCAAACTGCAAAAAGCCTGCAAACTGCAAAAAAGTTGTTTGGGGGTCTAGCAAATGCAAGCAAGCTAGGTTACAGAAGCAGAAGAGTGCAGTCAAGTGGAGGGAAGCCTAACCAATCACAGTTATCCTAGTCACTTCAGTTACAGAAACTGAGCCCCTTACCCTAGTTACAGAAACAATACCCCATAAGGTAGTTTTGTGTTCTTAAAGATTTCTATAGCAAAAGGAAAAGAACATCTTGCCCCAGTCATTATTCTTCTACTTGGCATGGTTGTTTTACAGGATGAAGTCATAAAACAAAATGGAGTCACATTTGCTTCTACTATCACAATTAGTTGTGGCGCAACCACAGCTCTTTTGATGCTGGTACCCCACTTTTGGGGTCCACCCCTTTTTAACTCCATCCTCTCAGTGTACACCAAGGCTGTCTTTTATGTTTAGTGAGGCCTTTGGTATTAACATAGCCTGAGGTGATTTCTTAGAGGGGACTGAGGAAAAGAAAATGTCACACAAACCAAATGAATAAATAGGCATGCCGAAGTACTAGAGATGATTCTTCTCTATCTTATTATTACTATTATATATATATATATATATATATATATATATATATATATATATATATCACTATTATGATATATATGATTTGGGGATGTATATGAAAGGTGAGTTATATAATTTCTGGTTTATGAGACGTTGTTGTTGTTCTTGTTGTTGTTGTTGAAAGGAGGATGTTCATGATTTCATTTATTAACATATTTTCTCGTGGTTACTTAATGTTGTGTTTGAAAAGAGGCTCCAAGAAAATATGTTCCCTTGTATCAAAAATGTCCTTCTTACATGGATGAATTCAATTATACCTACAAATGATTTAGTGTTCTGGGCTTTCTTTCACCCATTCCTTCTATCCTCTTCAGTCCAGTCCCAATAAATCTTAGAAAATAAAAATTTTTAAGGTATCCCAGAAAGTGTTCTATTCTAGTAAGGTAGATGGTAAACAAGACTGGAAAGAGTAATACTCCACAGGGATAGGAAATGAAGGAGGCTTCATTACCATAAGTAGAGAGAGCACATTCTGCTTCATCATGGCACAGCCCATGTAGACAGAACTCAGAGGGCAAGAGCTGCCTGAGAACCTTCAAAATCAGTACTGCCAGGCTACACTGGATCCCCTCAATGGGTAGAGATTATCAAAATCACTGGTTCAAGGTACTTTACCCTTTAGAAATCATTGCTGACCTCTATGGAATGATATTTCAAAGGTTGAACTTTCTGCTCTCTGTGAGATTCCAAGGATCTTTGTACTCCTGGAGGATGGGTTCACAAATAGAGGGAATGACACTTATTAATTTTTAAAGTTGGATAATGATTGAGAAGAATAAGGAGATTGAACTTTAGTGCATTAATATTAGAAAAAAGTAGCATATTTTATATCCCCAAGAGCGTTGAATAAAATGTACAATTAATTCACCAAAATGGGAGATTTATAAAATATCTTGGATTAAAATTCGTATTTCTGTAATTATTTTGTGTTTAACCTTTGGTTTGAAAGTATAACTGATTTCATTCTTCCCAGGATTGAGTTGGTGCAGATGCAGAAGACCCAGCCAGTGAACCCAGAGCTGTCTTCATTACATATTACTGGAATCCTGGACATGCTGCAAAAGTTCAGAGGTAAGAGTGAGCCTTTGGCAGACAAATTTATTTTTTTAATAGGTTCTTCAAATAAGAGGCTTCTCACATTCAATTTTCTGTCATAGAATCATTTATATCTTCTTTCTCTGTCTAGTCATAATACAATGATCAAGACCGCCCTTATTAACTTATAGCTCAGATCCACATTTAGTTCTGATACAGGTAGTACAAGACAAGGAATACTATTGGTGTTTTGTGGTTATTAAGCAATACAATGATTCCTTCTTAGAGAAGCAATCAATATTTTGTGTTATTTCAGTTCATTCTAATTTTGAAGATTTAAATATGATTGGGGGTTTTTAACCTATTCTATATCTCAAGTGTTTTTATGCTATGCATTTGAAAATGGTGAATATTATTTATAAAATACAAGTTTCAATGAACAAAAAAGGAACCAAGTTTGCCATAAATAGAACAATTTTAATACAATCAGATGGATTTCAAAACAACTGAAAGGTGAGTGATCTCTGAACATAACCAAGCCATGTTTGTGCCCCAGTAGAGAAGGGGTCTAGATAGCAGAAGGCCAAAACCCAAATGAGACTGAATGTATGGTCTCAACAGATCATGAAATTCAGAGATTATTTTCTGTAAAGTGTGAAATTGTTGCTTTTCATCAAATTATTTGATGTTTGATCATGGATCAGGCACAATCAGAGCAAATTGATGTCTATTTATTAGTGATATCAAAAATATCTCAAGAAGAGATTTCTACAAAAAAAAAGGTTTTTGGGCATGTCCCTATTTTTCTATTGACAAAATGATATTAAATCATCCCTTAACACAGTACATGATACTTCAGCTCTCTCTCTCTCTCTCTCTCTCTCTCTCTCTCTCTCTCTCTCTCTCTTTCTCTCTCTCTCTCTAGTTTAAAGATGTCTGTGTGCTAGTGAGGGCATAGGACCCTTCTTCATATATGAGTGAGTCTGAACTCTCTCTGCTCTCCACCATTCCTTACAGGTGTGACAAAAGAAGGGATTGATTAGGTAGTCAATCTTTGCCCCAAGAAATGTAAATGTCATTTACTGAGTTGATTTTTTTTTTGCCCAATGAATAATAGAATGATTCAAGGTTGGGCCAACAACTATAAGAGCCTTTCTGACGAAGTTAGAAATAGAATATTTGGAGATGATAGTGCAACTGAAGAGTCCCAGAGAGTGGGATGCTATGTTGCATGGGGTGTTGAGGCCTTTACCTCCGGTGGGCACTACTGGGAGGTAGATATGTCAAATATCCCCAACTGGATTCTTGGCGTCTGTAAAGATTTCACAAGTGACAGTTTTGGTTGTGAGGAAGCATTTCTTCTATTTACCTTGAAGATGAACAACCAGTATAGTCTCTTCACCAATTCCTCACACTTATCTCATTATGGACAAAGGCCTGAGAGTTTTGTTGGGGGTTCTTCCGGATCATGACAATGCAAACATGAGCTTCTATGATGTTTACCAAGGTTCCTCATATATAATTTCTTCTCTTCCTCCTTAGCCTCCTCTCTGAATCCAATTTTTTTCTTTGATTCTATATAAAATTTAAGTTTCCATGGGCATGGTGTCAAACACATAAAATCTTAGATACAAAGGAAGCTGAGACAGGAGAACCAAAAAAATTTGAAGCCTGAATGAGCATTTTCAAGAGATTTGAAAGGGAAGAAGAGGAAGGGATGTAACCCAGTAGTAGAATACTTGCCTACCATGTTTGAGGCTTTGGGTCCATTCCTCAGTACTGGAAAATAAAATTGAATAGAAAAGAAAATTCTATTTCATTGGTAAATGCACATGTCTAATGAAACCTTTTTATGGGTCTTCTCATTCATTGTTAGAAGTCCACACAAGATATTTGTGGGCCTGTTTTAACTTATGGAAATATAGTCATTTTAACATCACAAATTGTGAAAACCACTTTGAATTTATATGTCTGTTTATTACCTTTTATTTTAATAAAGAGCTGTGAAAGTACCACTATGTGATTGGAGCTTGATTTTCAGTCCCTTCAGAGAATTTCCATACCTATTTATGTTTACTTCCCATTAATTTCCCATCCTCATCACCCAGAAATCTCTTAACTATTTAGGTCTGTATGTATTTGTGTTCTAGAAACTTCATGAAAATGGAATTATATCAGTCACTGTTTGTGTCTTCTTTGTATCATTTAGTATAAAACTGTCAATGTTCACCCACATTGCAAACTAAATATTTTATCTACATATTTGAGGCAAGCACTTGCAGAAGGATGAAGTGACTTATGTCTTAGTTAACTAAATAACAGAAAGCTCCTAAAGGTGCTTGGATTTCTCTGAAGTCTGATGTAGCTGGGTATATCTTGGTATTTAACAGATTATCATCTCTTCAATTCCTAGTCATTCATCACATCTCAGCTCAAAAGATTTTCAGGGAAGCCATCCCTACCTCCCCAGACCAGGGCAGTTCCTCTTATTACACACTCCATGCATATTATACCATCTCCTAATTTCCAAGAAACTCTCATCACATGATAGATATTTATTACTATTAGACTCTAAATTCCATGATCAGAAGGTAGTGTTTGTCATGTTTACTAGCATTTTCCCTGTATCTAAAATGCAATGTTTACAACATAGTACATGATACAAATGGAGTGAAAGAAAGGATTAATAAACCAATAAAAGTTATCACCAACAAACACTATTATAGCACTAGAATGCTCCCCAAATTGCAGTTAACAAGTAAGGGCAGAAAATACCAATGAGTAATGTCAACAATTGACAAGTAATTGATTGATTTCCAGGTTCACAATCTGCTATAGGTGGGATCTGAAAGTCCCTGCAAGGGCCACATGTTTAAAGGTTTCTTCCTGAGATGAGCTGTGGTTCATCAGGTATACAACTTGTGTGATATGAATGGTGAAAAAAGGTTCCCCAGATGGGTTTCCCAGCACTGTGCATAGACAGAGATTTTTATCATGGCAGTGAGTTGGATCCCTGAGCCCTCCTCACCTGGGTTCATCTGTGCACTTTTGTGTTTTGTAAAAATCCACATCCAATGAAGAAACATACCACTTCAATGTGATTGAGATTGCTTAGAAAGGAGAAGGCCACAACACCTCATATTTACTCCCTCCTTCACTTCTGGAGCCCCTCTCAGTCAAGTGACTTTCCTGCACCTTGTTCAGAAAATAGAGGTACAAATAGAAGCCTGGGTAAGACTGAGAAGGAATCTGAGCTTCTGTACCAAGAGGACCACCTAGAGGAGGCTCAGGCCATCCAAATGGGGGGCAAAAGAGTGATGACCAGGAACATGTCTGGAGGGTTTCCCTGAAGAAGTTAAGTGTATTATTCAGGAGGAAATTGATTTGCTTGCACAGCTTGGGCATCAGAGTGGATGGTATCTGGCAATACCCATATAACAGAACCTTTGGCCTTCAGAAGACTTCCAAGAGGAAGCTAAAGTCTGATGGCATACACAGGGCCACCCTTTGGAATGTCCTGAAATTGGCCAAAGTTGTGCTCTACATGTGGAGATATCTATGCTGAATTGTAGGTCATGGACAATCCTTTCATGATCACATTTGATCGCCAGAAACAGTGATAATATGGATATGAATGTATTCATATGCACAAAGGGGACTGATTGTAGAACCCAGGATGGAATACAATTTTGCAAAAGTATCTTTTGCAGTTGTGGTAACAAAACACTAGTGGGCACCTGGATACCTTGACTTTTGAAATGCTGGTCTCTTTTTTAGTTTTTTTAGATCACCTGTAAGCAGAATACTTTTCCCAACAGATCAAAAATTTATGTGAACTTTATAATTGTCAGAAGTAATGCACATGGAAACTACACTTTGAGTGCTTTATAAGCACATTAAAAATGCAGTGTCAACAATTTAATTTTATAATAATTTAAAAAATGGTAGGGATGACAATGAAAACATGATCTCCAATTTATGATTAGATAAAGAAAATGTCATGCTTCCAACTACAACAAACCATTACTTTTCATTGAGGAGCCATTCTATGCTATGAAAAAATTACTTTCTCTCTCTCTCTCTCTCTCTCTCTCTCTCTCTCTATATATATATATATATATATATATATATATATATACAGTTTTACTAGGAATTATAATCATACAATTATTTCTTTAAATCTTATCATCAACTCTTCCAGTAAAATGAACCTTAGGCTATCGATTGTTAGGACTCATATTCACATAGAAATGTTATGAGGCTTTTATTTATTTAATTTTATTTTTTTAATTGTGCTGGGAATGAATTCACCTCAGTCCCACTAGAAACTAGAGCTCCCTAGATTACACCAGTTCTCTACCAATGAGCCCCAGTCCCAGCCTTTTCTCTGAAATTTTAGAAATTCATCCAAGCTAGGTGCAGTGGGACAAACCTGTAATCCCCAGCTGCTTCAGATACAGAGGCAGGGGGATTCCAATATGAAAGTGAGCCAGAAGTTAATAGGGCCCTAAGCAACTTCTTTTTTTTCTTATCACTGAATATTTTGCAATTTTATTCTACTTTTAGTGACCCCCACCCCTGCCATATACTTCCATTAATCTAACAACAGTCCACTTGCTGACCAGCAGAAGCAACTTCTTGAAATATAATTTTATATTAAAAAATATAAAGTCTGTGTGCAGTGGCACACGCCTGTGATCCCCATGGCTTGGGAAACTGAGACAGAAGAATTGGGAGTCCTCAGCCATAAGCAAAGCACTAAGGAACTCAGTGAGACTCTGTCTCTAAACAAAACACAAAATAGGCCTGGGGGTGTGGCTCAGTGATAGAGAACCCCTGAGTTCAATCCCCAATGCAAAAAAAAAAAAAAAAGAACTGTGGATGTGGCTCAGAGGTTAAGTATCCCTGGGTTCAATTCTACTACCAAAACTTCGGGGGGGGGGTAGCATTCATCTATCATGCAGCTTATGAAACTTGTACTCTATTGTTCTCCAAAGGCTTTTAGAGATGAAGAATAATACATGACAGAAGAAACTTTCTGTTCTATCACAGTACACCCTAGGCATAGGCATAACTCAGAGCAGAAGCTTGCCTGAGAACACATAGGATCATAGATTCAATTCTATATTAGATCCTCTCAATGAGCAGAGATCACCAAAGCCTCTGATCAAAGATTATTTCCTTTTAGAAAACAATGACTATATCATTGGTGACTTCTGTGGACTAAAGTCCCACATGCTGAACATTCTGCTTTCTTTAAGATACACAGGATCTTTGTATTTCCCACGGTCTAGTGAGGAAGAGAGAGAGAGAGAGAGAGAGAGAGAGAGAGAGAGAGAGAGAGAGAGAGAGAGAATGACATTCAATAATTTTAGAAACTAAATTTATATCAGAGAAGAATGGGAGAATTTGATTTTCATATAAATTAAGTTTAGAAAAATGTCAACAATTCTTATATCCTTAGGAGGGTAGAATAAAATGTATATCCAATTAAACACAAACAGAAATTTTTGTCATATTTATAAGACTGAGGTGTTGCAGATGCAAATGATCCAGGCAGTGAGTCCAGAGCTCACTTTAGGGCACATCCCTTGAATCCTGCACATATCAATAACTTCAGAGGTAAGAAATAGTCCTCTGTCGTTTAGCCCTCAATTTCTTTCTTTAGTGGTTTTTCTGAAAGAACCATCCCCATTTTCAATTTAAAAAAATTGATAGGAAAGTATATAATATTTTCTATAATATTTGTATCTTCTTTCCTTGTATACTCATATTACAATGACCAAGATTGACCTTTTAACTAAAGATTGTGATTGCAAAATTAAGACCACACTTTAGGTACATCTGAACACAACCACAGTATGGAAAAACAGAATATTTAGCTTCTATGATTATGAAGAGACTCAATGCTTACTTTTTAGAGTAGCAATTAAACGTTTGTGTTCAAAATTTAATTTTGGAATTTTGAGTATGACATAGTGGTTTCTAATTTTTTCTCTATTCCAATTTATCATGAATTGTACAAAACATAAATTATTCAGAAACCACAAAGTTTTGACCAAAATAATGGATATGCACACAAAAAAGGAAACACAGTTTTCATAAGCAGAACAATCCCAATGCTATCAGATAGATTTCTAAACAGATGAAAGTGAAGTGATCTTTGAACATATCAAAATAGTGTTAAGCCATTACTAGAAAACATGTCTATAGAGCAGAAGGCTGAATCCCAGGTTAAGTTAATATCAGAGTCTCAAATAAGGCAAAGCAAGAACATTCTTTTCAGAAACTTCTCAACTGTGCACATATTGCCCTTCATATATTTATTGATGTTTGGAAAAGTATCAATCACAGCTGATCCTACTGAATACCTATATCATAGCAAATTGAGTCCATTTTTAACAGTATTAAAAAATAACAGAATTAAAGTTTTCTAAAAAAAAGTACAGAAAAGAAACTATTAGTATTTCATGAAACAAATTAGCTAGAGGTAAACAATAAAAATAAATTGCTGCTTCTTACACTTATCTACATTCTTTTCTTCCTTTCCACCTCACTCCCTCCCTTCATCCCTTTCTCTCTCTCTTTCTCTCTTTCCATGATGTGAAGGAGCTCTGAGTGCTGCAGAGGTCATAATAATCCTGCTTCACACCTGAGTGAGGTTGAACTCTGCTCTTCTTATTCAAAAACCTTTAGTGAGAATGAGGGACAAATAAAGTAATAATCAAACAAAAATCCTCTGTTCCTCAGAACAAGGTAACACAGTACCATTTGCTAATTGGAATTTTGTCTTTCTTCAGTGAATAATAGTGTGGCTTAGGAAGTGGCTGACACTACACAAGCTGTATTAATTATGCCAGAGGTGTGACATTTTGGGATGACCAGCACAATGCAACTGGGGAGACACAGGCAGTGCAGAGTTATACTGCATGGGGAACTAAGGCCTTCAACTTAGGCAATCACTACTAAGATGTGGAGGTGCCAAGCCCTGTGAGCTATATCCCCAGCCCCTTAGAACAATTTTCAGTGTCTTGTTTCAAGAAAAACTAAATTAATGCACTCAGTATCATAAATGGCATGGTAAATGTTGGGAATATACTTTAATTTGTAAAAATATTGGCCTGCTGGTGGTACTGTGCAGGTTAGAAATGGACTCTCAGTGACAAAATTAATGGCATTCAAATAGGTAATTAAACTAAGATATTTTAGAGAAGCTTTCAACCTTTGGGTGAAGAGGAATTACGAATACTTTGAGGCCAGTAGATTTAGCCTATCAAAGAATGCCCTAGTTAACTCCATAAGCAAAGGAAGATTCTGGAAGCCTGTTGTCAACTGGAAGGAGATATTGCCTCAGCAACCTTGGAAAGGTTATGCTTTCAGGACTTAAAAAGTCAAGGAACTCAACACCTGGCATATAAGAAGTGCCCACCCAATTAATGTTTAGCTATTGTTAAAATAATAATGGTTTCCTCAAACATTTATAAAGCCATTGATTTGTTGACCAAAATGTGTTACAAGTCATGTAATCAATTAATGAACAAAAAATTCCATCAACAGTTCTGAGTTGATTCTTGCAACAGAGACCTCTGAAGATGGTGCTGTGGGGTAATTAATAAAAACAGTTATCCTTTATGGTTATGGATCTGAAACTTCCCCTTCTGAGAAACTGTGTTTAGTGAAGCACTGTTCTTGGTGTGGGTGGACTGCTCACTAATACACTTTCCAGAGGGGAAAATGAGAATCAAAGGACTCAAGGGCAAAGAATTATGACCTGATCTAACAAAGCAAATAGGTTGCTCTGGCTCTGGGTGGGGCACTGTTCTCAGGAGTGGCAGAGTTGTCCTTGGTAGAGAAAAGACAATATTGGCAGATGCCAAACTATTCAATAGAAAACTTCACAAGCATGAAACTTCTTGAACAATTTATTTCAAAGTTCTGTTCTACAGTTTAATAGAGAACCACCTATATTTATTTTATTATTACTTATGGAGTTTTGAGCATGAGCATAAACTTCTTTGAATGAAGCTATGCTAGCAGGTTCCATATGTGCATTAGGGTGTCTGTGTAGTGAAATGTTCTGTTTTTCTTCTATAATTTTTGCCTTAAGTGATGGTGCCACTTTACAGTAAAAACCATGATCATATTTATCTAATATAAAGCTATGTGATTTTACAGTTTCTCTCTCTCTCTCTCTCTCTCTCTCTCTCTCTCTCTCTCTCTCTCTCACACACACACACACACACACGCACACACACACACACATGCACACACACATGCCTGAAGTTTTGCTTTGGGCTTGGGGTTAGGATGGTATTGGCTTCTTCTCAGCAATACATTTTTTTTATCATTTCAGTGAATCATACTGTATTATGTTTAAGTATTGCAAGTTCTCCAACATTCCACATAGAAATCATTTTACCCAATGCTTTATTTGGCCATCAGTCTCTTTCTTTAGGAATGCACAGAAGGATTGCTGTTCCTTAGGGTAGAAAAATTTATGGTTTGTTGCATTTGTCAATAACAAAATGTTGGCAAGTCAGATGGCATCACTCACATGATCCATATCAAAAGAGCCAGGACGTATCTCTGTTGTGACCACATCAGGACTTCCAGGGTCAGCACCTCCAGGCACTATAGACAGATAACCAGTGTCAAACTTCTTGTAGTTAGTATTCTTGTCAGTACTCCAAATCAGTCTGAACAGTGCCATTTTCTTCCATGAGGAGATCAGCGTGCAAATGATTTGAGTATTGTGGTCACCAGATGAGGGATTTCTTTTTTGCCTACAAAGATCTTTCTCACTTTGCACAACTTATACTGGGCTTCCTCAGGTGTACTGCAATGAATAGCAAAGTGATCCCTGGTGTTACAGATCAGACAGAAATCATCTCTAATATTGTCACTGCTGATGATGTCATAAAATCATCAGGGTAAGTCACATGAGTTCAGACACTGTCATTAGTCTTAATGAGACCTTCTGGCTTCATCTTCTGGCATGTCTGTTCCATAGGAAATGTAAAGTCCATAGTGATAAGAAGAAGATATTCTCTCAACTTTGGGGACCCATCAGAAGAATGAAAGGCAAATACATGATCACTTTATTCAGCTTTCAGTGGTTTGGAGCTGGTACTCAATTCAGATGTTTCTCAGAAACAAACACAAATCTGGGAAACTGAGGGAGACCTGTTCCGAAACTGAAAAATAAAAAAGAACCTGGAACATAACTCAGGGAGGTAGAGTGCCCCTGAGTTCACGTTTCCATCCCCAGTAGAGATAAAGAAGGGAGAGCAAGGAAGGAAGAGAGGAAGGTAGAGAGAGAGGAAGAAAAGGTAAACATAAAAATTTAAAAAGCGATTAGGTTTCACACAATCAGTCGGCAGAATATGGGTTACTAAAGTGTTGAAAATGGTCCATTCTTAATATATCTTGTTGGATTTACAAATGCTCATTTGATTATTTATATATGTATATGGTAATACTAATACAAAAGTAATAGTCCTGGGTGGTACTGAGTGACTACATTTACTAGAAACATGATTAGCTCAGAATCTTCTAAGAAGCAGGTCAAGGCTTCAGGGCAGAGCAGCCTCATGCACTTTTCCCATGTGCTCCATAATAAACTGATGCTATTTCCTGTGTGCAGTAATGTGATTAGATCTGAAAGGGCTGTACTATACTTGATTTTCTAATACTGTTGGATAATAGTTGTTGTTTTAATGTATTAAGTTTTTCTCTTTAGTTTTAATAGTCAGTTCAAATTCCAATTTCAAAATTGCATAATTATATAATAAAAATCTTTTATTTCTTCTTTATTGATCCCCAGGGAGAAAAAAATGAGGAGCAAGGCAAAACACACACCCACACACACACTCACACAAACACACACACAATCACACACACACAGACAAAATATTCCACTTATTTTTCCTTAATTTATCAATATACTTGTGGATATATTATACCAAGTAGATACCCAATTCAACATGTGGTATGTAAGGATCTCTCTTAGGCTACTTGTCTCAAAGTTCCTGCAGTGTCTTGCACCATGAAGCAGAAAAATAAATCCGTCTTTACTTCTTCCCAGGCCATGGAAGGGTCCATTTTGCTTTCAACATCAAACAAAGCATCATAAATTCCTGAGAATGACTTCCCTGCATACTTGTTGTGGCTGATAGAAGCATAGATGGGATGCTTGTTAAGAAAATACTTTGGTGTTAGCTGCACAAATGACATATAAGCAAGAAAAAGAGCACCATACAATCTTGGATCTTATATTCCTAAATTTATACTTTGATTAATCCCTTTTTCAAGCAAAAATACAAGTTCAATAGACTCCAAAGACTAGTCTATGAAATACGTATTGATTAGTTTTACTTTACCCACATAGCTCAATGTGGTTCAGAGCTAATACCAGTAGCAACAATGATAACAACAGCTGATGACCTGGTATAGACTGTGCTTAATATTCTGCAAGAATTTACTTACAATTGTTCTAATTCTTTTTGTTTTTATTTTTATTTTTATTTTGAGTCAGGACCTCATTTAATTGCTTAGAGTTTCGCTAAGTTGCTGAGGTTGGCCTTGAACTTGTTATTGTCCTGCCTCAGCCTCCTAAATTAGAGGGATTATAGTTGTCAACAAACATGCTGGCCAATGTTTTTAATTTTTAAAAGTGAATTCTACATGTTGACATTAATATTTTACAGAGGAGGAAACTGACTATAATTAAGCTATTTGTCTCAATGTGCATGGGAAATAAGTATTAACTTCTACTAAATCACAATGCTCCTGGAATTATAACACTGCTGTAGTCATTAAACTTTCATTTATAACCAGCCAACCAATGTTTTACTGTTCTTTCAAAAGTCATATTCTATGTTAAAATGCTTAGGTTAATGCATGAAGATCCAATAAAAATCATTTTGTGATATTTACTAGGCCTAAGAATACTATTTCATTGAAGGAGCTAATCTAGGTCATGTGCTAGCCCTGAAAGTGGATAAGTTGCAAAGTAACAGGTAAAGAAACAAAGAGGCACATCCATGCTATCATTACCAAAATAGTTACTCGGTTTGGATGACACCTTTTCTCCTAACTGCTGACCCTTTGATAGTCCCTACAGGGAAAGGTGGCACCACTTCTGGCTGTTCCACAACATAACCCATTCTGCAGTACTCACAGTATGGGCAACCTGGGGGTTAGTGGGTACCTTCTCAGAAATAAACACATTTGCCAAAATGTAAGGGGGAAATATTTAATATCAAATTTAAAGAGTAAATATATAATCATTACATATTATGCACTTTTATGAAATTCATTTTTGTCATATATATATATATATATATATATATATATATATATATATATACAAATATAGAATAGGGGTTAAAATCATTTTATAAAAAAATATAAGCTTGATATTATATTTGACTGTAATTGGGGAGATTTTTGTTTCCTGGTGATGTCTTCCTGAAGCTTTTACATTTCCTAAGATTAATATTTTTTTAGAATCAGAACAAAATGCTAAAAAGAAATATTTTTAAAGACCATATTACACATACTACATTATTTGAAAAGCTAATTTAGTATAATTTTATTATTTATGACATATATTTAAAATGTAGTATTATCTTGCAAGAAATCAATTTTGATATTTTTTCCACAATGTACAACATTTTTAAACTTGATATTAGAATGAAAAGTCATATTTTTTTTTCTTACAAACAGAATGACTTATCTGGTTACCATAAAAGTTCAATGAATGCTTTTTCAGAAACATCAGTTGATCATTCATAATCCTCAATAATATTGTGATTAAGAGGAAATTAATATAGGTATGGGTAGATGAAACTGCATTTATTAGCCAGCCAAAAAATCTAAAATTTCTATAATATGCAAGTTAAGAACAACAGCAAGTTAATTATCATAGTTTTGATATCTTGCAAAATTCTGTTTTGCTGAAGCTTATGAACCTATTGAAACAGTGACATGTGCCAATGGAAACATGTGATAGTAATTTTTATGTAAGTGGAAATAGTAAGTGATACATCTAAGAGTATAAATGCAGGGAATACTTTTTTCACCTTAGGAATTTTAATTATCTACTCATGGAAGTCATATCAATATTTAAATGAAAAATTCTAAAATATTTTCTTAAGGTGCCAGGAAAATTATAAACATTTTTCAAGTAAAAACTCATGATATTTTCTTGTTATTAAAGATATAATTTCATGAGCATAAGAGATGGCGTCTTTTTGTTCTTGCAAATGTAGTGGAAAGCCTACTGTGATCCAACAGTGTCACAGCCTCTTGCATTCCAGAGGCTGGTGGTATGGTTGTTGTTGTTATAAAAAATTATTCAATATAACAAAAATTAATCTAACAGATTTGAATAATTAAACAATAATTTTTGAATTCAATATATTACTTGTGTCATACTTTAATTAACAAAGGAGAAATAATCATTATGGACAGGGATAATTTTTTATTTATTGGCTTAATTTGCTTTTAATTTTTAATGTTGTTTTTAATAGTAACAGTGTTTAATAATCACTTACTGTCCTGAATGCTAACATATTATTTTAATCTTCAGGCCAATCCTTCAGGTTGTACAGGGTAATAACTTCATTTTTCAAAATGTAATTTTTGGGCTGGGGATGTGGCTCAAGCGGTAATGTGCTTGCCGGGCATGCATGGGGCACTGGGGTCAATCCTCAGCACTACATAAAAATAAAACATAAAGATGTTGTGTCCTCTGAGAAACTAAAAAAACAAATATTAAAAAATTCTCTGTCTCTCTCTCGCTCTCTGTCTCTCTCTCTTTAGAAAAATATAATTCTCTAATTGACTTTAATTAATTAATTAATTTTTGGTACTGGGTCTTGATCCCAGAGGTGCTTATTCACTCAGCCACATCCCCACACATTTTTTCAACTTTTAATTTTACGTTATTTGAAATTTTACACCTTTTAATTTTACTTCATTTGAAATTTGAGACAGGATCTCACTCAGTTGCTTAGTGCCTCACTTATTTACTGACTCAGGTCTTGAACTTATGATCCTTCTGCCTCAGCTTCCAGAGTTTCTGGGATTACAGGTGTGCACTTCTGCACCCAGCAATAGCTTCACTTTATGAATGGCATGCAGAAGAAATAATAGGTTATCATGTTGCCCACGATAGCAACTGGAAAGCTGTAGAGTGAAATAGGCAGTCAGTGTTGTTCTATTGGCTGCACTATGTAGACAAAAGGAAAATAGATATAACTGAGACCCCATAATTTAGAGTTGAGCTATTTTTCAAGAATTACTTATTCAGCATAATGAATTCAGTTGTTGTGATAGTATAAATGAGGCATAGACTTTGCCTGTTAGCAGCTCACATAAGCAAAGAAGATAAGAATGAAAGATAATTTCAATATGAAGTTACAGCTTTCTGAATCAAATTTAGGAAGCATTGGTGTAAATACATGAGGTTATGTGGATGTATACAAATAAGTGCGCACCCACACACACACTCACTTTTTTTTTAATTCTTCTTTCCTCTTTCTCTCCTTTCCTCTTATTCACCTATATTTCCTTCTCTTTTCTCCCTCTCTTTCCATCTCCTTCTCCATCTGCATCTCTATCTCCCTATGTCTACTTTTCTGTCTGAATTTCTCATTTTGTACTTCCACTAAATGCTTTCAGAAGTTCTTTGTACAGTATCTGAGTTTAACTTGAAACAACACTGGGCTTCAAATACTCGGTTTATGACATTTAAGAAAACTTTTCACCCTTGGAGCATTCCAGTCTCTCCAGGGAGGACAAGAGGATTATACATTTTAATGTTGATTATTATGCAACCCTGAAGATACTAAAGACTCAAGAACCCATGTTTTCTGATGAGCAAAAATACTGATGTAAGAAAAGCAGGATGAGAACTTTCCCTTTATATTTGAAAGTTTTAATTGAGAAACTCAACATGCATTTTAATTTTCTATTTGATGTTTACTGTTATTTTGTGAAACACACATGTGTTTCAGGATGCCTAAATATCATAGAAAGACACAAACTATATCTTAATAATCATATAGAGAGAATAAGGCATATACAGTAGTTTAAGCTGACTGCTCTCAGAAAAACTAATATAAGTCACATCAGGCAGTCTGTCAGAGGAAGGAGTAAACACAATTTTGTTTTGTAGAAAAAAACTACTTCATAAAAATAGAAAAAGCAATCATGAAATTTATCTGGAAAAATAAGAGACCCAGAATAGATAAAGCAATTGTTGGCAAAAAGAGTGAAGCAGGTAGCATCACTACACCAGACCTAAAATTATACTACAGAGCAATAGTAACAAAAACAACATGGCATTGGCATCAAAACATATTAGTAGACCAACAGTACAGAACAGAGAACACAAGGAATAACCCCCAAAATTACAATTATCTTATATTAGACAAAAGTGCCAAAAACATGCATTGGAGAAAAGATAGCTTCTTCCACAAACGATGCTGGGAAAACTGGAAATCCATGTGCAGGAAAATAAAATTAAACCCCTATCTCTCACCATGCACAAAACTCAACTCAAAATGTATCAAGGACCTAGGAATTAAACCAAAGAATCTGCATCTAATAGAAGAAAAAATAGGCTCCAATCTTCATCATGTGGGGTTAGGCCCCAACTTCCTTAATAAGACTCCTGTTGGGCAAAAATTTAAACCAAGAATCAATAAATCAGATGGACTAAAACTAAAAAGTTTCTTTTCAGCAAAAGAAACAATCTGTGAGGTGAATAGAGAGCCTACATCCTGGGAGCAAATCTTTACCCCTCACACATCAGATACAGCACTAATTTCTAGAGTATATAAAGGACTCAACAAGCTAAGCCCCCCCCCAAAAAAAAAAATTACCCAATCAATAAATGTGCCAAGGACCTGAACAGACACTTCTCAGAAGAGAATATACAAACAATCAACAAATATCATCTCTAGCAATTAGAGAAGTGCAAATCAAAGCTACTCTAAGATATCATCTCCCTCAAGTCAGAATGACAGCTATTATGCATACAAACAACAATAAGTGTTGGCAAAGATGTGGGGAAAAAGTACTCATACATTACTGGTGGGACTGCAAATTGGTGCAGCCAATGTGGAAAGCAGTATGAAGCAGTTTGAAGATTCCTTGGAAAACTAGGAATGGAACCACCATTTCAACCAGCTATCCCACTTCTAAGTCTAGACCCAATGTAAAACAGCATATTACAGCGACACAGTCACATCAATGTTTAAAGCAGAACAATTCACAATAGCTAAACTGTGGAACCAACCTAGATGTCCTTCAGTGTTGCCTTGGGTCACTTGGCTACCTCAGTCATTGTGGGCGTGGGGGATCTGGAGTCAACACACAGACACTGGGAACTGGTGAGATCTGGCAGGTGGCAATGTCAGCCGACCTGCAGCAGGCACATTTAATGCAGAAGTGATGGAAGGAGACCCTCATTGTTATACAAAATTACATATAAGAGGTTATGAGGGGAATGGGAAAAAAACAAGGAGAGAAATGAATTACAGTATATGGGGTAGAGAGAGAAGATGGGAGGGGAGGGGAGGGGGGATAGTAGAGGATAGGAAAGGTAGTAGAATACAACGGTTACTAATATGGCATTATGTAAAAATGTGGATGTGTAACCAATGTGATTCTGCAATCTGTATTTGGGGTAAAAATGGGAGTTCATAACCCACTTGAATCTAATGTATGAAATATGATATGTCAAGAGTTTTGTAATGTTTTGAACAACCAATAAAAAATTGATATAGGGCATATCCTCCAATCATATGTAAGCAAGCAGGTTATATAACATTTAGATAACAATCATTTTATAATCAAAGTAACCACACTTTGAGGAAGCTCTAAATATTGCTGTGCAGTGGAAGGCAGACTGGTAAAATCATGGTCCCTATGAAAAGGGGGCCATATGAGTTGGGGGAATTATGCTCAGAGGCCCCTTTCTCTTTGTTTCCTGGCAATGCTGACCTCAATCACTGAGGATGTGATTTCTCAGACTGCTTGCTAGAACATAGAGCCCCATCCTGCAGGTGTTCCTGTAAGACCTGTATGAGTGTAGGTTTCTCAAGCACTCTGAGTTGCTTGTAGATGATAGCTGCAAACCAAGAGTTACTCCTACATTTTAGTAGATTAATGGATAAAAAACATGGCACATATACACAATGAAATATTACTTGCCAATAAAAGAGAAAAAATCATGGCATTTGCAGGTAAATGGATGCAGTTGGAGAAGATAATGCTAAGTAAAGTTAGCCAATTCAAAAAAGACAAATGGTGAATGTTTTTTCTGATATAATGTGACTGACTCACAGTGGGTAAGGAGGGAGAACATGGGAGGGATAGAGGAACTCTAGATAGGGCAGAGGGGTGGGAGGGGAAGAGAGGGAGCAGGGGGTTAGCAAAGATAGTGGAACCTGATGGACATCATTATCCAAAGTACATGTATAAAGACATGAATTGGTGTGAACATACTTTATATCCAAAAAATATATAAAATCTGGTCTCTATATGTGTAATAATAATTGTAATGCATTCCATTGCCATTTTTAAAAAATAAAATAAAATCAATTTTAAAAAGGTAGAAAATCTAAAGATAGAATAAATGATGTTTGGGATCTCCATAAAAAGGTGTTTCTTATTTTTTTTTCATGCATAAAAAACTTAGAGAAAAATATAAAGGATAAAGAAACTTCCTCCATAGCAATGTCAATATAATATAATTATTACACTAATTTCTTTATTCCCCTTACATTTTTTTTTTTTTTGTAAAACATGAACCTATATAATTTCTTATATTTTTGGTTTAACTAATGTGCTATTCTATTTGTATACATAATGTATATAATAATCCAATTTAATGTTTATAAAATGTCAAATTGGTAGTTATCTTTCCATAATTCCTTCCTCTGTTGAGCATTTATATTGTTTTAATTATTTGACATTATAATTTATAATTCATATCTTTCTCTATGTAGTTTCTTTTTATCTAAAATTGAGATTATATTCTTAAGGAAAAACATGAAATGAAAAGGACAAGTCAAACATAAAAACTCAGTGCTGGCTGTTGAATCTTGCATAATTTATTCTTTAGGCTATTCAAAGAGGTTAAAATAATTCACAATGCTATCAGAATTTTTTTTCTTTATACCAACCATAATAATGGGCACAACTAAAATCTACATCATTGGTAGTATGATAAAAAAATACACTAACTTCATTTGTATTTTTGAATGACTAGTGAATGGAAATATTTAACAATATATTCATGTGACTGTTGTTTTGAACAATTTGTCTGATTATTAATATGTCCTACTTCATGAACATGGCGGCGGGCATGGAGAGATCAAGTCTCTGACCTCTTCAGCTGTGCGGGCATAGGGAGTCGTAAACTGTCTAAATGCTGTTTGCTCAGGATCACTAGGCAATGCTGAGCTGACGTGGATCTGGGACGAACAGTCTGGGCCTCTCAGAACGCACACCAAGCCCGGATTGGCTGAATTCAAGCTCCCGTTCATCTGCATCTCGCAGACAAACCGCTGTGACTCAGCACTAAACAATCCCCCTGAAACAACTGGTAGGCCCTTCTGAACCTGCGGAGGTTAATGCCAACCAAGCCTTCATAGGCAGTGGCCACACGATTGAGACAGGGATTGGGAAAGCCAGTCGTGACCCACCCGTTGCGAACTGTCGCCATTTGCATGGGATACCATAATGGCAGAGAACTGACATCACCAGAATGCGGTGGAGAATATAACTTCATTGAAACCAGTGGCGGCAGGTGTGTAACTTCCTAGCCCTCCCTCTCCACACAGCGGGGAAACCTTAAGGGCCCCTCCCAGTTCTCCAGTAAGGGCCCCTCCCAGCTTTCCCTCGAGTGGGATAGTCAGACCAAGGGAATCAGGAGTGGCGCGGGACCTGTGGCGCTGAACCCCTGGCTACCGCTCACACCAGTGTTGACAACTGAAGTCTCTTGCATCAGCTACCGGGGGCGTGGCTACCGGAGGGCAAGCAAAATTTGCTGAGGGTTCTCAGCCCCAAGCTCCACAAACTTAGGGTCTGAGGGAATGGCAAACAGGGAGAGTGTGCCCAGTCGTTCAAGAAAATAGGGCTCCCGGGAGCAGCAGACCTGGCGTGTAGCCAGTATTGTGGTGAACATCACTGGTGAGCACGGCCTGGCTTGAGGAAAAGTGGGGAAGTGACTAGACACAAGAGAAGGCCCCTGGCACTCAGGATTTGAGACCTTCCCCGTCTGGGAGGAGGAGCTGCTGCGCAGTGTTTGGTTCCCGCATGCTGAGAGGAGAAGCTTGGCCCGGTAGGCACAGCTCCACCTACTGGAAGAGAAGTTAATCAAACTCTAAGACTGCATTTATTAATTTTTTTATTTGTTTTTTTTTTCATTTTCATTTTTTTAATTTTTTAAATTTTTTTTTGTTATTTTTTTAATTTTAATTTTTTTGATTATTATTTTTTTATTTTCTATTTTTTTCTTTTGTCTTTTCATTTCTTTTCAATTTCCTTATTCCCCCTTCCTTGAATTCTACCTGCTTACTCTCATTCTCTTTAGTGACTTCTTCCATTCCCTTCTAATACCTTTCCTCCCAAGCATCAAATAAATTGATAGGAGTAAACAGTAACTCAGCAGCCAAACAGAACACGAAGTAACATGAGCAGCATGAAAAAGCAAGGAAGAAAAGGAGTACAAACAATAAAGGACAGCCTAAATATTCAGGAGGACCTAGAGGCATCAGAAAAGTGGTCAAAAAAAGAACTCAAGGAATACCTTAGACAGATGGAATGGAACCTTAAAGAGGATATAAGACAGCAAATTCAAACAGTGAAAGAACACATTGAAAATGAATTACATAAACAGATAAAAGAAGCAAATAAGCATCTTTATCAGGAGATAGAGATTATAAAAAACATCAAACAATAATTCTAGAAATGAAGGAAACTATAAATCAAATTAAAAACTCAAATGAGAGTACCACTAACAGAGTGGAGCAAGTAGAAGCCAGAATGTCAGATAATGAAGACAAAATATATCATCTTGAAAAGACTCTAGCCAACTCAGAAAGGCTGGTTAAAAAAATCATGAGAAAAACATTTAAGAGATATGGGATAACATAAAAAAAAACAAACTTAAGAGCCATCGGGATAGAGGAAGGTATAGAGGTTCAAACCAAGGGAATGAGCAACCTGCTGAATGAAATAATTATAGGAAACTTTAAAGAAATAAAAAAAGGAAATGGATATACAAATTGTAGATGCATACAGGACACCGAGCATACAAAATCACAGTAGACCAACGCCAAAACACATTGTTATGAAGATATCCAACATGCAGAACAAAGAGAAAATTTTAAAAGCTACAAGAGAAAAGAGGCAGATTCCATTCAGGGGTAAACCAATAAGGTTAACAATGGATTTTCAACACAGACGCTGAAAGCGAGAAGATCCTGAAACAACGTATTTCAAACACTGAAAGACAATGGATGCCAACCAAGAATTTTGTATCCAGCAAAATTAAGCTTCAGGTATGACAACAAAATAAAAATCTTTCATGTTATACGAAAGTTAAAAGAATTTGCAGCCAGAAAACCAGCATTGCAAAGCATCTTGAGCAAAACACTACACAAGGAAGCAATAAAAAACAATAACCAAAACCAACAGTGGGAAGTACCTCAGTAAAGCCAGAGGGCAGGGGGAAAGCTAATCATGGAGAAACAAACCAAATTTAAAAAAAAAAGATAAATAATCAAACATGACTGGAAGTAAAAACCATATATCAATAGTAACTCTAAACATAAATGGCTTAAACTCACCAATAAAGCGACATAGACTAGTAACATGGATTAAAAAAACAAATCCAACAATATGCTGCCTCCAGGAGACACATCTGATTGGAAAAGACATACACAGGCTGAAGGTGAAAGGTTGGGAAAAAACAAACCATGCACACGGTCCTCGTAAGCAAGCAGGGGTGGCATCCTCATATCGAATTAAATCAACTTCAAGACTAAGTTAATCAAAAGGGATAAGGAAGGACATTATATACTGTTCAAAGGAACCATTCACCAAAAAGACATAACAATTATCAATATTTATGCACCAAATAAGGGTGCTGCGACGTTCATAAAACAAACTCTCCTCAAGTTCAAGAATCAAATAGAGCACAACACAATAATTATGGGTGACTTCAACACACCTCTCTCACCATTGGACAGATCCTCCAAACAAAATTGAATAAAGAAACTATAGAACTCAATATCAAAATCAATAACCTAGACCTAACTGACATATATAGAATATATCAACCATCCTCAAGTGGATATACATTTTTCTCAGCAGCACATGGATCCTTCTCAAAAATAGACCATATATTATGCCATAGGACAACCCTCAATAAATATAAAGTGGTGGAGATAATACCATGCATTTGATCTGATTGTAATGGAATGAAACTGGAAATCAATGATAAAAGAAGGAAGGAAAAATCCTACATCACATGGAAAATGAACAATATGTTACTGAATTATCAATGGGTTACAGAAGACATAAAGGAAGAAATCAAAAGATTCTTAGAGATAAATGAAAATACAGACAACATATTGGAATCCATGGGACACAATAAAAGCAGTTTTAAGAGGGAAATTCATCGCCTGGAGGTCATTCCTCAAAAAAAGAAAAAAAAAAAAACAACAAATAAATGAGCTCACACTTCATCTCAAAGCCCTAGAAAAGGAAGAGTAAAACAACATCAAATGTAGCAGAAGGCAAGAAATAATTAAAATCAGAGCAGAAATCAATGAAATTGAAACAAAAGAAACTATTGAAAAAATTGACAAAACTAAAAGTTGGTTCTTCAAAAAAATAAATAAGATCGACAGACCCTTAGCCATGCTAACGAAGAGAAGAAGAGAGAGAACTCAAATTACTAACATATGGGATGAAAAAGGCAACATCACAACAGATACTACAGAAATACAGAAGATAATTAGAAATTATTTTGAAAACCTATATTCCAATAAAATAGAAGATAGTGAAGACATCGATAAATTTCTTAAGTCATATGATTTGCCCACACTGAGTCAGGAGGATACACACAATTTGAACAGACCAGTATCAATGGATGAAATAGAAGAAGCAATCAAAGACTACCAACCAAGAAAAGCCCAGGACCGGATGGGTATACAGCAGAGTTTTACAAAACCTTTAAAGAAGAATTAATACCAATACTTTTCAAGCTATTCCAGGGAATAGAAAAAGAGGGAGCTATTCCAAATTCATTCTATGAGGCCAACATCACCCTGATTCCGAAACCAGACAAAGACACCTCAAAGAAAGAAAACTACAGACCAATAAATCTAATGAACCCAAATGCAAAAATCCTCAATAATATTCTGGCGAATTGGATACAAAAACACATCAAAAAAATTGTTCACCATGATCAAGTAGGATTCATCCCTGGGATGCAAGGATGGTTGAATATATGGAAATCAATAAATGTTATTCACCACATCAATAGACTCAAAGATAAGAACCATATGATCATCTCAATAGACGCAGAAAAAGCATTCGACAAAGTACAGCATCCCTTTATGTTCAAAACATTAGAAAAACTAGGGATAACAGGAACTTACTTCAACATTGTAAAAGCTATCTATGCTAAGCCTCAGGCTAGCATCATTCTGAATGGAGAAAAATTGAAGGCATTCCCTCTAAAATCTGGAACAAGACAGGGATGCCCTCTCTCACCACTTCTGTTCAACATAGTTCTCGAAACACTGGCCAGAGCAATTAGATAGACGAAAGAAATTAAAGGCATACAAATAGGAAAAGTAGAACTTAAATTATCACTATTTGCGGAGACATGATTCTATACCTAGAAGACCCAAAAGGGTCTACAAAGAAACTACTAGAAGTAATAAATGAATTCAGTAAAGTGGCAGGATATAAAATCAACATGCATAAATCAAAGGCATTTCTGTATATCAACGACAAAACTTCTGAAATGGAAATGAGGAAAAACACCCCATTCAAAATATCCTCAAAAAATAAAAAAAATAAAATACTTGGGAATCAACCTAACAAAAGAGGTGAAAGATTTATACAATGAAAACTACAGAACCCTAAAGAGAGAAATAGAAGAAGATCTTAGAAGATGGAAAAATATACCCTGTTCATGGATAGGCAGAACTAACATCATCAAAATGGCGATATTACCAAAAGTTCTCTATAGGTTTAATGCAATGCCAATCAAAATCCCAATGGCATTTCTTGTAGAAATAGATAAAGCAATCATGAAATTCATATGGAAAAATAAAAGACCCAGAATAGCAAAAGCAATTCTAAGCAGGAAGTGTGAATCCGGCGGCATAGCGATACTAGATTTCAAACTATACTACAGAGCAATAGTAACAAAAACAGCATGGTTCTGGTACCAAAACAGGCAGGTGGACCAATGGTACAGAATAGAGGACACAGAGACTAATCCACAAAGTTACAACTATCTTATATTTGATAAAGCAGCTAAAAGAATGCAATGGAAGAAGGAAAGCTTCTTCAACAAATGGTGCAGGGAAAACTGGAAATCCATATGCAACAAAAGAAAACTGAATCCCCTTCTCTCGCCATGCACAAAAGTTAACTCAAAATGGATCAAGGAGCTTGATATCAAATCAGAGACTCTTCGTCTGATAGAAGAAAAAGTTGGCTTCGATCTACACATTGTGGGGTCAGGCTCCAAATTCCTTAATAGGATACCCATAGCACAAGAGTTAATAACAAGAATCAACAAATGGGACTTACTCAAACTAAAAAGTTTTTTCTCAGCAAGAGAAACAATAAGAGAGGTAAATAGAGAGCCTACATCATGGGAACAAATTTTTACTCCTCACACTTCAGATAGAGCCCTAATATCCAGAGTATACAAAGAACTCAAGTAATTAAACAATAAGATAACAAATAACCCAATGAACAAATGGGCCAAGGACCTGAGCAGACACTTCTCAGAGGAAGACATGCAATCAATCAACAAGTACATGAAAAAATGCTCACCATCTCTAGCAGTCAGAGAAATGCCAATCAAAACCACCCTAAGATACCATCTCACTCCAGTAAGATTGGCAGCCATTATGAAGTCAAACAACAAGTGCTGGAGAGGATGTGGGGAAAAGGGTACTCTTATACATTGCTGGTGGGACTGCAAATTGGTGCAGCCAATTTGGAAAGCAGTATGGAGATTCCTTGGAAAGCTGGGAATGGAACCACCATTTGACCCAGCTATTGCCCTTCTCGGACTATTCCCTGAAGACCTTAAAGGAGTGTACTACAGGGATACTGCCACATTGCTGTTCATAGTAGCATAATTCACAATAGCTATTCTGTGGAACCAACCCAGATGCCCTTCAATAGATGAATGGATAAAAAAAAATGTGGCATTTATACACAATGGAGTATTATGCAGCACTAAAAAATGACAATATCATGGAATTTGCAGGGAAATGGACGGCATTAGTGCAGATTATGCTACGTTAAGCTAGCCAATCCCTAAAAAGCAAATGCCAAATGTATTCTTTGATATGATGAGAGCACCTATGAACAGACCAGGGAGGAAGAGAGGAAGGAAAAGATTAACATTAAACAGAGACATCAGGTGGGAAGGAAAGGGAGAGAAAAGGGAAATTGCATGGAAATGGAAGGAGACCCTCATTGTTATACAAAATTACATATAAGAGGTTGTGAGGGGAATGGGGGGAAAAAGGAGAGAAATGAATTACAGTAGATGGGTTAGAGAGAGAAGATGAGAGGGGAGGGGGGGTAATAGTAGAGGATAGGAAAGGTAGCAGAATACAACATTTACTAATATGGCATTATGTAAAAATATGGATGTGTAACTGATGTGATTCTGCAATCTGTATTTGGGGTAAAAATGGGAGTTCATAACCCACTTGAATCTAATGTATGAAATATGATATGTCAAGAGCTTTGTAATGTTTTGAACAACCAATAAATAAATAAAAAAAATTTAATATGTCCTAAATGATTCTTTTGGATTTTCTTACTTTTTTTTCAAAAATATGTTATATGTGTTACTCCCTTTCCATGTTTCCTGAAGATGTTTTCACCTCTTTTTCTCTTTCAGTGCCAATTTTCATATTCTTAGTCATCTTAATATTCCCAAAACTGCTTTCTTTATATTTTCTCCTTTACTTCTAAAGTGGGCATCACTCTATCAAGAAATTTTCATTTTTAATGGATAATTCTGATACACCTGTTGTTAATATTTTCATGTAATGTGAAATTAGATTCTGAATATAATATTTTAACAGTTGCTGAAAGGTCTTATAAAATATTATTAGTGATTCTTTCACCATTGATATTCACTGTATCTCTTATTATAAATATTTACTTAAATATCACTGATAATAGTTTTGAATCATCTTCTTTTATCTTTTTGTGTATCCTTGAAGCAGTTCCCAAAGCTTTTACATTTGTATCATGATAGATATTTACCCTCAAATTTCCAATTTTTAAACATTGTCAAAACAAATGCTTCATAAATGTCTATAAATATCATGCACCACAATTTTACCCTGGATTGTTTTTAGTGTTGTCATATTTTTCCTTCAATCTTAAAATTTTGTTTAAATAAGATTTTACATTTGTGATTTTACATAGAACGAATCTTAAATGTTTAACATTTTCAAAAGTAATGTTTCCAAAATATTTCCTTTTCTGGATAAATTGAATTTTACCAACTGGAGGTGAAAATGAGGATTTCTGCCTGGGGTACTGACTTCAAGAAGAGGTAGAAAGAAGGTATCCTTTTGAGAATAAGAAAATTTGGTTGAAGTGTGATGCACAGACAATGAAAGAGCAAGAGATAAAAATGGAAAGAGCCAGGGTCACAGGTGGAGGACCCTTCAGTGTTTAAGTGGTATGTTGTATTTCATCAGCTGGTAACAAGAAGACAGTGTAATATCTGAGCAGTACAGTTCACTAAGCAATATCAGAGATAGGTCTTTGGTGATAGTAAACCCTGCTCACAATGCCAGAGAGCAGTGACAAAAAACAGTAAAAACTTCCCGAAGATATTTTGGTAACCAAGATGTCAATTTATTTGTTTGTTAATTATATCCATTATATACATAAATAAATGTAGAGCACACTTGCTTTTGTCTTAATCTTCAAGTCTCTTGTTGAACTTAGAAGTAATTTCTGTAAAATTCTTCACTACAGAAAACAAAACATCTGAAATAGACGTTGGAATCATCAGAATCTTTACAAATAGAATTTCTAATGATGTTCTTCCATAGGTAAAGAAATGAGAATATAGATGTTCATCTTCTTTTGTGTTTTACAAGGTATGTGAGCAGCCATGACATGGGAAGTACCTGTGCACAATTAAACAGAATATATGATCATTTTGAACAAAAATAAAGAATAAATGACCTAAGGGAGGACATTGCATTTTAGAAATTACTAGAACAGTATAAATAAATGACATTGGAATGGGGACATGCCGCATACCAAATTTTATGCTGTATATTTTCATTTTAATATTGATATACTCTAGGCTTTATTTTACATTGTGGATTTCATCAGCATACCTTTTAAAAAAAAAAAAAACAACGACAGCATAATATTCACAGTCAAAAGGAATAACTATGTAATTGGCCAATTAAAACAACATCCCTCCTTGAACCTGGGACATGATGAGGTGATATTTAAATGTTGGATGATAAATTTATTCCACCAACTCATATGTTTTATAGATGCTCTGATACAGTGGACAGTGCTGAATTTGTGTGTTTTCTACAAAAGAAGCACATATATCCCATAGCTTATAATAGATTACATAGAACTGTATTTACTGTTAATAATAGTCAGAATGTTTGATTACTAATAAATAAAAGGAAGTACTTAAACACATCAATAAGCTAATTTCTATGGGTCTAACATCACAATCATTAAACTCACTATAGGTTTGTAACAAGTAAAATAAATGTGGTATAGACAATATTATAAAACATTCTTTTGGAGTCATCTTACATATTTGCCTTTAACAATAGGGGAGATGTGAAAATGTTTTAGGAAACTGAAGAAAAGTCAAGTGTTGGTTTTAATAAAAATATTTTAAGAATACAGATTTATTAGAGACAATAAATAAGGAAGAAATTATTATATAGAGAAGTATGCAAAATTTTTAAACACTGACATTCTATGGAAAAACAATTCTCTGATGAACAGTGTATGAAACAGTGGAGAGTCCAAGTAGCACAGGGTTCAGAAGTAAACACAGAATCTCACTAAGGAAAGGGAACGATGGTCAGACCAGTATAAAGAAAATTAACAGCATAAGAAAAACCCAAGAAGGAATTACTTTTCATCTAGGCACAGTGGTGGACTTCTGTAATCTCAGCAACTTGGAAGTCTGAGACAATGGGATTACTAGTTCAAAGGCAGCCTGGACAACTTAGGGAGATCCTGTCTCAATTTTGAAAATTTTAAAAGGGAGGCTGGGGATGCATTTCAGTGGTAAAGTCCCCTGGGTTTTATCCCTCAGAAAAAGAAATTAAAATGTTGATTTATGCCTTTTGATAATTTCTCAAGATGCTTGAATTTTTGTTATTGATCATTTGTTGTTAATCATTTATGAAAATGGAGGTAGAAAATAAATATACAGAAAAGTTGAAAGACTTTTCACCTGACAAATAGATATCAGATGGGATAATTACAGAACTCAGATAGGAAGTTGCTGTTTTTAGTTATGCAGTTTTATAAATTATTTGAGATTTTATAAACAATATATGTATGTTACTTTGCTAAATAAAGAAATATAAATTTATTGTAGTAGAAGAAACAACAAAAGGTATGGAAAATGACTTTTGTATATTCACTGTGCATTATGTCAATTTTTAAAGAGTTAAAATTTATTTAACAATTGGATCTATAAGAGATAAAAATACAAATATTTATGTAGATATCTATATGGATTAATTTCAAATGACAATGAGTGTCAAAGACATTGTGCTATGTGAAGATAGGTGAATTCCACCTTTAGATATGTATACAAAACACCAATTTGAATTTATATATGGAAGATGTGTAGATGTGTACAGTAGAGGAAGGGAAAGAGGGGGAGGGAGGAAAGAAGGGAAATAGGAAGCATTGGGGACTGAAGTGGAACAAATTATATTCTTTGCTCAATGACTATATCAAAATGTTAAAGAGACAATTACTACATGATTTAAATGACTTAATGAATGCATTGCCACCAAATAAAACAGAAAATGTATTTAATACAACACAAGTATGTTTGCAGTCAGGTGTACTGAGGCCAGGTGGCAGTGAACAAGGGTTCAGGACATAAGATACAAAAGCCACCCCACATAGGACCAGAACTGCCAATCCCTGTGACATCTTTTTTCTGCCTTCATATACTTCACCTCCACTAGTACTTGAGCCACTTTTTGAAATAAAAATTTTTTGTTTAGTTAAAATAGATGTATAAATAATCTTGAAAAAAATGATGAAGAAAATTACCCAATCTTTAGTATTTTGTGGTCTGTCTGAAGCAATTTTGTGTCTTTGGAAGAACACCTCAAAGTCATTACCAGATCCCAATTTATAACTCCGTTTAGGGAATAAAAACAAAATTATTTTAGAGTAAACTTTTATCAAGTTCAGATTAAAGATTAGTTGAACTAATCTCCATCCCTATTATGATAGTCTTAGATATGCAGAAAAGTATGAGAGCAACATTAATTGGATCACAAAACATCCAGTTTTATGGCTATTCTGTGGATTTCTATTTTATAACTCCCTTTTAAAAAAGATTCCTGAAATTGGACAGTATTTTCTTTCATATTAGTTCATTTGACATCTATATTTTTGTATGTGATATAGTGAAAATAAGTAACTATTTTTTTAGGTAACTCAGATGTAAATTGTGCTCTTATTACTTTAAAGTATCCGTATTGTTGACTTCAACAATGTTTTTATTTATATAATATAAGCATATCAGTAAATGAGCATAATTTTCAATGAAAAATATTAAACATTATTTACTTACAACTTAGTAGCACATTTTGTAGGAAAAAACAATCTGTTGATACACAGTATGTAGGATTACAGATACGTATTTAAGTAAAAGATGTTGGGGAAGATACAGTTTTTTCTTACCTGACTTTTGAAGACAGATGTTAGTAAAGATTTGTCAGAAATGATGTCAGATTGCTCTGAACTTCTACTGAAGCAGTGCTTCCTTCACTCCATAAGAAGAGTCTTCCCTGGTTGGGTGAGGTGAGTCATACTTGTAATCCCATCAACTCAGGAGGCTGGGACAAGAGGATCACAAGTGTGAGGCCAGCTTCAACAATTTAGGGAGAGATTTTAAAAATAAATAAATAAGTAAGGACTCCCTTCTCCTCCCCTCCCATCTTCTCTCTCTACCCCATCTACTGTAATTCATTTATCTCTCTTGTTTTTTTCCCTTTCCGCTCACATCCTCTTATATGTAATTTTGTATAACAATGAGGGTCTCCTTCCATTTCCATGCAATTCCCCTTCTGCCGCAGTCCGGCTGCAGCAAACTAGCCGGGGGGGTGACGAAGAACTTGTGTACTTGATACAGCAGGAGTAGGAGCCTGTTGGCAACAGGTCCACCTTGGCCCCTGGAGCCCTACCTCCACTAGTTTGTTCTGCATGCCAGTGTGGCCAGCTCACAAGGCCATGGCGAACTTGCGGTTTTTCTGTTCCTGCTTATCCGTCTGAGACATATGTATCCCACGGGAATGCCTTGACCTTTTCTGGTCTGATGGACTTATTGTTAAGGGAGGTTTCGTACCTGACAATAATAGATGTTGAAACTAAATTTCTCCCCCCTCCCTCCTGCTTTTGGGTAGTTTTCCACTTCTGCTGCTTGGGGTATAAAAAAAGGTGTGTTAGCAATGAAGATTATTATTGACTCCTGGATGAAGAACCTTGGTGTCCTGTGTGTCTTTTAACCTCGCCGTCCCTCGCCGGACTCGGCTCCCTTGGCCGGACGCGGCAATTGGAGGTTCCCACCGAGATCCGGAAAGCAGGGGTAAGCGGACAGGGCTCACCTTCTAACAAAGAAGGGGGAGGATTGGTTTAAAGATATTTTAAAGAGACAGGGTACGTACCATGGGTAACTCAACAGCGAAGGTTCGTCTGGCCAACGAACTGAAAGAGCTGTTAAATACACAAGGAACAGGAATAAAAACTAAGACTGCAACCGAATTCATTGAAATTATTGCCCAGGCTTGTCCTTGGTTTCTGACAGGAGGATTTCTTAATAACAGTGACTGGGACCTGGTGAGGCATGACCTTCAGAAATTATTGAGGGACCGGGGCTCGGACAGTGTCCCAGTTGCCACCTTTTCCTTATGGAGGTTGGTAAAGGATGCTTTATTAACAGATAAAGTAAAAATCAAGGATCAGCTTGCTGAATGTGAACAGGCCCTTAATCAGGTGCAGGAAGAGCAAATGGCAGAATCCTTAAAGGATGAGGGTCCTCTTGAGGACTCGGGCTCAGGGGGTAAGAAACACCTCCAGATTTCTAAGCCCAAAAATGATCCTGAGGACCTCAGTTCTCTCTCTGAGGAAGAGGAGGGATTAGAAAGGGAGATAGAGGAATTAGAACATCGCCTTAAAAGGGCAAATGTGAGGGTGCCTAGGGCCCCCTCAGTTGCCGCACCTCCTCCCTATAATCCTGATTGGAATGAGGACGCCCCTACTAGACGGGCGGGGGTCCACTGGGGTTCTAGAGTGGCTCAAGTTTTTCCAATGATTGAAAACGCCGATGCTGATGGACAGCCAGCCAGAGCCCATGCCCCCCTAGCCTTCAAGGACAGAAAACAGCTTAAGGAGGCGGTCATTAATTATGGACCTCATGCCCCTTTCACATTGACCCTCTTCGAGTCTTTCTCAGCCAGTCAACTAATACCCAATGATTGGCAGCAACTTTGCAGGGCTGTGTTATCTGGAGGGGATTTCTTATTGTGGAAAAGTGAATATCATGAAAGGTGCCGCGAGCTGGCTCAGATTAACCTGAATGCGGGCCATCAACGGCGAAATGCTGAAATGTTGACAGGAACTGGGCAGTATGCCACCATAGGCCAACAAATTAATTACGACCCAGGTGTTTATGCTCAAATAGCCTCAGCTGCAGTCCATGCCTGGAAAGCCCTGCCCGTTTCTAAGACTGAAACAAAAATTTCCAAGATCTCTCAAGGACCCTCTGAACCTTATTCGGACTTTATAGCCCGCCTAATGCAGGCTGCTGGAAAGATATTCCCTAATCTAGAACAGGCTATGCCACTTATTAGACAACTGGCATATGAAAACGCTAACACTTACTGCCAAAATGCTATTAAGTCCTCCCGGGCCAAAAGTATAGATGACATGATTCGAGCATGCAAAGATATAGATGGGCCTCATATTACTGGTCAGGTTTTGGCTGTTGCCCTTAAGACTGGAATGCAAAAAGCTGATAACAGGGGAACCCGCTCTAAGGGATGTTTTAAATGTGGAAAAGAGGGACATATAAGGAGAAACTGCCCGGAAGGGAGCGAGGGTGCTGGCAGAGGGATGCCTGGAATTTGTCCTAGATGTCATAAAGGAAATCATTGGAGTAGTGAGTGCAGGTCAAAATTTGACATCCAGGGTAACCCAATACCGTCGGGAAACGGGAGCAGGGGCCCGCCCCGGGCCCCGGAAGCCAAAGTGTACGGGGCAGTGCAGGGACAGAACAGTGCCCCAGGGAGTGGGCGTCTCCGCCGCCTCCCACTGACCAACCCCTTTCTATCTGGGAACTCCCCAGGGGAACACCAGGAAGCGCAGGATTGGACCTCAGTTCCACCTCCTGAGCGGTATTAACTCCCCAAATGGGACCTCAGACGCTGCCTACTGGGGTTTTTGGACCCCTGCCAGAGAGGACGGTGGGACTAGTGTTGGGACGAGGTAGCGCAACTCAGTGGGGCTTGAAGATTCTTACCGGGGTTGTTGATGCTGATTATCAGGGAGAAATAAAGATAGTAGTAGAAGCTACCCAAGGAATTGTTATTCTTCCCCCCGGGGAGCGTATAGCTCAATTGCTGCTGCTACCTTTAGCTTCCATTCCTGGGCACACCCTCCGTGGGTCCCGGGGCGACGGCAGCTTTGGCTTCACTGGAACTCCCCAGGCCTTTTGTGTAGCTCATTTGGATTCGCGTCCCAACCTGACCATTGAGATACAGGACAAGGCTTTCAAGGGAATACTAGATACGGGGGCGGATGTCTCTGTCATTTCTGAAAAACAATGGCCACCTGCCTGGCCCCTCCAGAGTCCCTCGGCCATATTACAGGGGATAGGACAGACCCGACCAAAAAGAAGTGCCTCCTTTTTAAAATGGAGAGATGGCAAAGGACATAGTGGCCATTTCCAGCCTTATGTGGTGACTGGACTCCCCACGAATCTTTGGGGGAGGGACTTGCTTCATCAAATGGGGGCTATTCTCACTACCCAGACTTTGAAAGGAAATAATGACTTTGTTAATGATGCAATGCTAGACATGGGATGGATCCCTGGAAGGGGACTAGGAAAGAGACATGAGGGCAGAATATCACCCGTGGATCCAGCAGAACAGGTTACCCGGCGGGGAAGAGACCGGAGAGGACTGGGAAATTTATCCTAGGGGCCACTGAAGTGCGGCCACCTCCACTGTCCGTTACTTGGTTATCAGATGACCCTGTGTGGGTAGAACAGTGGCCCCTAACTAAGGACAAATTACAGGCCGCTTCCCTATTAGTTCAAGACCAGCTTGAGTTAGGACACGTGGTGCCCTCTACCTCCCCTTGGAATATCCCTATTTTTGTTATACAAAAGGGGTCTGGGAAGTGGAGACTTCTTCAGGACCTACGAGCTATTAATAAAACTATGCAACCCATGGGACCCTTACAACCAGGGCTACCCTTTCCTACTGCGATCCCAAAGGATTGGCATTTTATTGTCATAGATTTAAAAGATTGTTTCTTCTCTATCCCCTTAGACCCACGAGACCGAAAGCGTTTTGCTTTTTCCTTGCCTTCCACAAACTTTAGGGAACCTTACCAACGGTATGAATGGACCGTCCTACCTCAAGGGATGACTAATAGTCCTACAATGTGCCAATATTTTGTAGCTGAGGTTTTACGACCCTTTCGACAGCAGTTCCCACAGCTCTACCTCATTCATTATATGGATGACATCTTACTGGCAGGGCCCAAGAAAGAAAGACTTCTTCAATCTTATGAAGTCCTCCAATCCCTTCTAAAAGGGGCAGGACTGGTCATAGCACCCGAAAAGGTGCAGTTTCAACACCCTTACAATTATTTGGGATATATCATTAATAACATAGGAATCTTTCCCCAGAGACCCCAGTTCCAGATAAATCAGCTCAAAACTTTACATCAGTGGCAGACATTCCTCGGAGAAATACAGTGGCTGCGCCCATCCTTTCATATTCCAACTGGAGAGCTCAAACCCCTGTATGACCTCTTGCGAGGAGATCCTTCTCCTACGTCGTGTAGAGTACCTACACCAGAAGCCTTACGAACACTGAGGCTAATAGAAGAGGCTCTGCAGGACATGCAGATTACGCAGATAGATTATTCTCTGCCCTTGTCATTTATAGTTCTACCTTCTAAAATTACTCCCACAGGAGTGTTCTGGCAAACGGGTCCCATTTATTGGGTCCACTTGCCGGCTTCTAACCCCCAGGTATTGACTCCCTTTTATGAGCTAGTTATTAACTTAATTTGGAAGGCTAAATATTTGGGTGATGCATTGTTTGGAAAAACCTTTGACATACTTATTCAACCTTACACTCAAGATATGATACACAAGTTACAACAAGAACATGACCTTTGGTGTCTTTTCCTGTGCAGCTTCAAGGGTCAGATTGATAATCACTTCCCTAAACATAGACTTTTGGAGGGCTTTAAAAGGTGTCCCATTATCTTCCCAAAGATTATGAAAAGGGAACCTATTCCAAAGGCCCAAACTGTATATACAGATGGGGCCAAAAATGGATTTGCCGTCGTTTTTGATGGATCTCAAATTCTCCGACAACCTGTGTCAGGTCAGTCGGCCCAAAAGGCGGAAGTTGAAGCTTTAATCATAGCTCTCAAAGTCTATAGCTCTATTCCTCTTAATGTATATACTGACAGCTTGTATGTAGCCAATCTGGCTCTAGTCATAGAAACAGCATCATATATTGGAAAGCAATCCACCATCACAGAACAACTACAGGTAGTTCAGCTTCTCATTTGGGCTAGACGAGATCCTTTATACATTGGCCACATCCGAGGCCATTCAGGGCTCCCTGGACCTTTGTCAGAGGGCAACGCAAAAGCAGACGCTGCTACTCATGCTGTTGGCCTTTCCTGTGTGACGACCGAATATGATAAGGCCTTACAATTCCATAACAAATTTCATTTAAATGCACAGTCTTTACGCTTCCACACAGGATGTTCACGAGACCAAGCTTTACAGATTGTCTCATTATGTCCAACCTGTGCACCATTTATTCATTCTCCTTCCCTTGGAGTTAATCCAAGAGGACTACAACCTAATGATGTCTGGCAAACTGATGTTACACACTTCCCTAGCTTTGGTAAGCTCTCCTTTATACATGTTTCCACTGACACATATTCTGGCTTCATTTTTGCCACCTTACATACTGGAGAGAAGGCTAAGGATGTAATCAGTCATCTTCTAAAAGCCTTTTCGTCCATGGGCACCCCACGATGCCTCAAAACCGATAATGGTCCCGCATATGTAAGCCAGGCGGTTCAACGGTTTTGCACCCAATGGGAAATTAATCATAAGACTGGAATCCCTTATAATCCACAGGGACAAGCTATCGTGGAATGAGCCCATCAACATTTAAAAACTTATTTACAAAAAACAAAAGAGGGGGAGATATACCGGAATTGTCAGGGACCACAAGCACTTCTAAGTATAACCTTATTTACTTTAAATTTTTTACTCACTGACACTGGAGGGCGCACGGCTGCACAACGCCACTTTTCCCCTCCCACTGTACAAGATGCTCAAATAAGGTGGAAAGATTTATCCACCGGAAAGTGGCAACCCCCGGCTCCACTCTTAGCTAGAGTGAGGGGAGCTGTATGTGTTTTTCCCCCAGGAACTGAGAAGCCCATTTGGATCCCGGAGCGCTGCACCAGACCGGTGAATGAAAATTCAAGACAAAATGAAGTTCCCAAGATGGCTGATCCTGCCGCTGTTGTTCTCACCCGTTCAAGTGAGTGCCGAGACACACCTCATGAGCTGGACCCCTCTTGTGGCATTCCTTCTGGACAGGTTTGCTGAAGGAGGGCTTGACCCCCCACCTGGGAATATTCATGAATATCTTTTTGGAGCCCCTTGCGAGTGTAAGGGAGGGCCCCGGCACTCGGCCCCCTCTGGTTATATCCAGAGCATTGATTGTGGGACTAAAGTAGCCTACATGGCGGCTGAACTCAATGAAAACATCAGAGGATTTAAGCAACCAAAATGGGTATGTGTTAATAAGCCTGGACTTGTTGTCCCTAATCCGACCGAGACTCTTGGAAGCTGTCCCGCCACTTGTCATTACACCCCGGCAATGCACATCTCCTGTTATACATCGGCCTCAATTTGTGTTAATAATCAAGGAAAACAGTATTTTGAGGCCATCCTAACTAACACCAGTGGAGAATGGGGGACCACTTATAATTATATTCCTTTTCTTGGTGACCGGGGAGGGGAAGGCATCACGACTCGGTTAACGGAGGCGGGATGTGAGGGCGTCGTGGGTAAACCTTCCTGCTGGCCCATGCAGGCCCCCATCGGAGTCTCTGATGGAGGGGGACCCACTGATGCTATTAAACACCTTCAGGTGATTAAGCTTTTAAAGCCGGAGATCCCTAAGCCTACATACCACCCCTTGATATTGCCCAAATCCCAGCTTCCTGATTTAGATGCCAATACATTAGATATCCTAGAAACTACCTTTTCTTTACTTAACGGTTCCAATCCTACATCATCCTAGATGATGTGCAAACCCTGTCGGGAACCATTAAAGACTTACAAGACCAGATAGACTCCCTAGCAGAAGTAGTTCTTCAGAACAGGCGGGGTTTAGACTTGCTTACTGCCAATCAAGGGGGAATTTGTTTAGCCCTTGGGGAGAGGTGCTGTTTTTATGCTAGCAAATCTGGCATAGTTTGCACAAAAATTAAACAACTCCAAGAAGACCTAGAAAAAAGGAGGAGGGAATTATTTGAGAACCCTCTCTGGACTGGACTTAATGGATTTTTGCCTTATCTTCTTCCCTTATTGGGACCATTGTTAGGCCTCCTTCTAGTAGTGGCAATAGGACCTTGCATTGTAAATAAGATAGTACAATTCATTAAGGATCAAATTAATATCTTAGCCTCTAAGCCGATACAGGTTCACTATCAACGCTTGAAGATGGATGATGGCCCCTCTGAGATATACTTCAGACCGATCCGAAGATGAGTGTCCTCCTTAAAAGAAGAACTCCTGCCATATCTTTTCTCTATGCATACCTCTCCCTCTTGCCTTCCTGTACTAGGATCTTTGCTGTCTAATCTCTCGGTCCAATCACATCTGCCATTCGGCGGTGACGGTCATGGGTCCCGTGGGTGGAGACGGTTAAGCGTTTACCGCAATAGTGTCTTGATAGGTCATAACACCTTGAGCTGATCTTGTAGTACCCAGTGATGGGCAACTTTCACGCTTGCTGTGCGACCAAAGCCAGGGAATCGGGGCCTTCCCAGAGACGGGTAAGCATCGCAAGGGCTGTAAACGACCTAAGACAGGGGCTACTTGATTCCCACTGGCATGCAAAAAACAAAAGAGGGGGACTTGTTGGCAACAGGTCCACCTTGGCCCCTGGAGCCCTACCTCCACTAGTTTGTTCTGCATGCCAGTGTGGCCAGCTCACAAGGCCATGGCGAACTTGCGGTTTTTCTGTTCCTGCTTATCCGTCTGAGACATATGTATCCCACGGGAATGCCTTGACCTTTTCTGGTCTGATGGACTTATTGTTAAGGGAGATTTCGTACCTGACAATAATAGATGTTGAAACTAAATTTCTCCCCCCTCCCTCCTGCTTTTGGGTAGTTTTCCACTTCTGCTGCTTGGGGTATAAAAAAAGGTGTGTTAGCAATAAAGATTATTATTGACTCCTGGATGAAGAACCTTGGTGTCCTGTGTGTCTTTTAACCTCGCCGTCCCTCGCCGGACTCGGCTCCCTTGGCCGGACGCGGCAGGAGCCATTTATTGCAGGACAGGAGCAGTATTTATACATTCCACACAGCTTATCTAATTAACATAAACTAGATACATCAGTCAACCAATCAGGAATCTCCACACTTAATGGCTCGCTTTTGTTACTTCTCAAACCACTCCCTCTGGCATTTTGCCAGGCACCATCCAGACTTGTTTACGAACTCTAACATTCCCCTGGCAAAATGCCAGGTGTTATTTTTGACTTGTTTACAGACTCTAACACCCTTCTCTCTCCCATTCCCTCCCACCTCTCATACCTGCTTAATGGTAATCTTCTTCTCATGCTCTTTCTCCCTACTCTGTTTTGAGTTGCCCTCCTTATATCAAAGAAGATATTTGCTGTTTGTTTTTTAGGGATTGGCTAGCTTCACTTAGCATAATCTGCTCTAATGCCATCCATTTCCCTGCAAATGCTATGATTTTGTTATTTTTTGGTGGTGAGTAATATTCCATTGTGTATAAATGCCACCATTTTTATCCATTTATCTACTTAAGGGCATCTAGGTTGGTTCCACAGTCTAGCTATTGTGAATTGTGCTGCTATGAACATTGATGTAGCTGTATCCATATAGTATGATCTTTTTCCTTTAGAAATTAAGTCACCCTCATTGGAATATATAAAACACAGACTCCACTTCTACCCAATGTACATTTTCCACCCTGAAAATGTGTACCTCCAGTGCCTGACTGATTGACTATACAGAATAAGAAACAGAATCACTGCCCATGATATCTGCTCTAATTTCAGTTATTTTTGCTTACAATACAGATTTTTCTCATTTTGAAAATGCACTATGAGTTGGTAAAATATGGTTTTAATTTATTACTAAGACATACAGCTAAACTGTACACACAACATAACTTCTCTTAGGTTAAAAATACCCAGTTCTCAGTTTGAAGATAGGGAAAGAAGTATAGGAGATAGCTGAAGAATGCACATTTTTGTTGTTTCTTTTTATTTTTAATTCTAATTTGTTATATATGACAGCAGAATGCACCACAACTCATATTACACATGTAGAGTAAAAATTTTCATATGTAGTTGTATACAAAGTATATTCACACCATTCGTGTCTTCATACATGTACTTAGGGTAATGATGTCCAACTCATTCCACCATTTCTTCTACCCCCATTATCCCTCAATTCCCCTCCTACCCTTTTGCCATATCCAGAGTTTGTCTAATTCTCCCATGCTCCCCCTCCCCACCCCCTTATAAATCACCCTCCTTATGTCAAAGAAAATATTTGTCATTTTTTTTGGATTGGCTTACTTAACTTAGTATTGAATTCTCCAACTCCATCCAATTACTTGCAAATGCCATAATTATATTCTGTTTATTGCTGAGTAATATTTCATTGTGTATATGTACCACATTTTCTTTTTGCATTCATTTACTGAAGCACATCTAGTTTGGTTCCACAGTTTAGCTATTGTGAATTGAAAAAAAAAACATGTAAGAAAATGTATCAAATATAAATTATACATTTTATAATAACTAGAAGGAATTTGAACATTGCCAACACAGAGAAATGCTTATATTTGACAAGATTTAAATCACAGATCCTATACATGTCTCAAATTACAATAATCTACCCATAAATACGTAGAAATATTATGTCAGTTAAAAAAGGAATTTGGAAAAGAAAGAATTTTTGAGATGTATGAAACCTCAAATGTTCTGGTACTTCTTCCAACTTATGTTTTTCCTACCCTTCTATTTCAATGGCTTTTTCTGACACTTGAACACATTCCCACCTTGGAATCCCCACCCACCATGCCTTAACCATCTTTTAAGTCTTCAAATTCTTACTCTGATTTAAATTTATATTTGTTATATGTATTTCCTTAGTTTTATCCTGTTTTATATGTTACTCCTATATTTGCATATCTAATGCTTTGGTCCTTGATGAGACTTGACTTTAGCTTTAATGAGGACTTGCTTCTTGGTATGAAGAAATTTGCAACAAATGAGCAATAAAAAATGTACTAATACACTAAGAATTATTATTCAAAATTTTGAAAACATTTACAAATTGAAAATCAGAGTGTAAAATTATAGTAGCAATGATCACAAGTTAAAAATCATTTTTAAATATATAGAATTTAAAATATCATCTAGAGTGATTTCAGGGAATATCACATAAATTTTAGACCACAAGCATTTTATTCCCACTCAAAGTATTAAACAGAAATAATGAAAGGCTATCACTTTTTGGACTAAGCTTCTGCATGAAGATCCCAGGGACCAGGATAAAAATGAAAATGGAGGGCCTGGGTAAGTAGCTCAGTGCTGGAAGGTGTCATTCCTGGATTAGCTCTTCAACAGAGCAAATTAAAAACAATATGGAGCCTCATCTCATCAAGGTGAGACTAAATTGCCTAATCTGATTTTGGTAGAAATAAGGATTAAAGGAGCTGGGATTCATGACAAAAGCCTGTAATTTTAGTGCCTCTGGAGATTAAGGCAGAAGGACTACAAATTTAAGGGCAGCTTCAGAAATTTAGTGAGGCCTCAAGCAACCTAGCCAGAACCTCTCTCGAAATAAATACTACAAAGAACTAGAGATGTTGCTCAGTGGTTAAGTATCAGTATGTTCAATCCCTGGTCACATTTGCCCTTCTTAAAAACATTATGAGAAAAAGGCCAAATTCCCTACACAGGACAATTTCTTGGGTGTGATAATGAAGCTTCCTCTGTCTTAATTCTTACACACACTCACACAAAGTGTAATATTAAAGTAATTGAACATTAAACAATAGTTTGTTTTTCTATCACTCCATCTCTCTGTCCCCACCTAACAAGTTAGGTATATTCAAAGATATCCATATGATTTTTGTTTCTGCTTTCTTTGGGGCTTTTTTTTATCCAAAATACCAAATTCCTCTACTCAACCCTCTGGAATACTTATTCTATGTTATATGCAATGAAATATTTGGTTACTAAATTAAATTGCTGTAATTTTTGCTCTTAAAATTAATTTGAAATTTATGTAGGACCTCTACTAATTGTTAATTGATTGTGTAGCATCTTCTGAGAAGTGTCTGTTCAGATCCTTGGCCCATTTATTGATTGTTTTATTTGGTGCTTAGATTTTGAGTTCTTTATAAACTCTAGAGACTACTGCTCTATCTGAATAGGGCTCTATCTATGAGGAGTAAAAATTTGTTCCCAAGATGTAGGCTCTATATTGACCTCACAGATTTTTTTCTTTTGCTGAGATGAAACTTTTTAATTCGAGTTCATTCCATTTATTGATTCTTGATTTTAATTCTTGAGCTATAGAAGTCTTATTAAGGAAGTTGGGGCTTAATCCCACATGATGGAGATTATTTTTTCTTTTATGAGACACATGGTCTCTTTTTAATTGATTTAAAATATATATATATATGACAGTGGAATGCATTACAATTCTTATTACACATATACAGCACAATTTTCCATATCTTTGGTTGTATATAAAGTATGTTGACACCAATTTGTGTCTTCATACATGTACTTTGGATGATGATGTCTCTGGTTTTATTCCTAGGTCCTTGATCCATTTTGAGTTGAGTTTTGTGCCTGGTGAGAGATTGGGCTTTAATTTCATTTTGTTGCAAATGGATTTCCAGTTTTCCCAGCACCATTTGCTAAAGAGTCTATCTTTTCTCCAATGTATTTTTGATAACTTTGTGTAATATAAGATAACTGTAGTTTTTAGGTTAGTCTCAGTGTCTCCTATTGTGTACCATTGGTCTACCAGTCTGTTTTGGTGCCAATGCTGTGCTGTTTTTGTTACCATTGCTTTGTAGCATAGTTACAATGTGGTACAATGAATACACCTGCTTCATTCTTCCTACAAAGGATTGATTTAGCTATCATAGGTTATTTATTTTTCCACATGAATTTCATAATTGTTTTTCTATTTTTATGAGGAATGTCATTGGGATTTTGATGGAAATTTCATTAAATCTCTATAGTGCTTTTGGGAGTATGATCATTTTGATAATATTAATTTTTCCTATTCAAGAGAAAGATAGATCTTTCCATCTTCTAAGGTCTTCTCTGATTTCTTTCTTTAGATTTCTGTAATTTTCATTATATAGATCTTCCACCACTTTCATTAAGTTGATTCCCAAATATTTTATTTTTAGATGAGATGATATTCATGAGTTGCAAATAAAATCATTCAATGAATCAAAAATACTAATTAAATACAAAGTATTTATTTCAGCAAATATATATATATATGAAATGCAAAAAAAATAAACAACAGCAGTTCTCAAATAAGACAATCCCCAGAAATAAGACAAATTCAGGGAACCCCAGCCCAGGACTTGATCTAACAGCATTTATAGAATATGGAATTGAGGTTAGAGACAACTCAGTTGGATAATGGTTTACAGAGCCTTCTGTGATTAATGGAAGCTCAGATACTGTGGTTAAACTCCATAACAAATTAGTCTGATAGTCTTCCTTTTTTTTGATCCTGAAATTTGAATAACTCTCAAGCCAATGGAATTACCAGCATGCACCACAGCCCCAGGCTTGGTATGTTATGCTTACTTTGGAAGCTCAGTCCAAATCAATATCCTCTCATAAATTTTATTTAACAGACAAATCCAGATAATTAACAAAACAGAGAGAGAGAGAGAGAGAGAGAGAGATATGAAGAAATTGGATCCCAGTTACACACATAACCAGTAGTTTAGGTGGAAGCCAAAATAACATTTTCTGATTTGAAAGTAGTAGAGTTTCCATCATATAATGGCTTTGAAACATAGTCCTGAATCATTGGTCACTAGCAATGAATCAAAGTGAACATGACATCAAAGCAATGGGAAGATGTCCCCTCCAAGTTCACAGTATGCTCAGTAATAGTTGGGGCAATAAACTGGATGCTTCTGACAACATTGATGTCTCAGGACAAGAACACCATTCATGCTTTTATTATTTCTTTGTTTAATTTTGCTACACACTCTTTTCTTTTACATACAATATTTGCCAACTCAATTAGTATCTTGACTATCTGTTTTTCAGTGTATCTCTCATATTATGACTTTCTCCTCATTTTTATCATCAATGATGTTCTTCTTCAATACATAACTGACTGCTTTACCATTTCATCTGCTTTATTAGAACACAACACATACATTGTGTATAACCAGAGAAATGAAAATTGTGCTGCATTTGTGTACATGAATGGAAATGCATTCTGCTGCCATGGATAATTAATTAGGTAATTAATTAAAAAGCTGCTTCACTCTTAACCAGAGCACAGAGTCATCCATCTATGAATTAAGACCTGTAAAACCAAACTATGGGCCTCAAATAAACTTTTCTTCTTCTACATTGTTCTTGTCATGTATTTGAGTCACAGTGAGAAAAAAAAAGTTTAATAATATACTTATGCCGAAGTGTGGCTGGGCAAATAACCAGGAGGTGACAAGCAACTTGAAGGTTGAAACGGGAACTACTTTATTGTAAATGAACTCAGCGGGAACTGAGAGAGAACTCAAAGTAGTGGGCACCCAAGGTAGCAGTAGCCGCTCTCTGACAGAGAGCAGAGGTATATGTACTTAACTAATTACACACAGCTTAACTCAATTAACATCATCTAGATACAGCAGTCAGCCAATAAGGAATCCTCATCATCTTAATGGCTCCCTGGCATTGCTTTACAAACTAATCCTCCTGGCAAAGTGCCAGGCGCCATTTTGACTTGATTTGCATCCCCAACATACTTAGCCAATAAAGGACAGTGTAAAATGAACAGGAGAAGGAGAGTGTCAACTATGGAAACTTGTTGGTACAGACAGAAAAAAAGGAAATATTTCTGAAAAGTATTTTCATAGTTTGGAGAATTGTTCCTGTCTTAGTGATCCATTTAGAAGATTAAAAACAAGAAAGCTGCAAATGCCATGATCTTGTTATTTTTTAGTGCTGCATAATATTCCATTGTTTATAAATGCCATATTTTGTTTTTATCCATTCATGGCATTTGAGGGAAATGGATGGCATTAGAGCAGATTATACTAAGTGAAGTTAGCCAATCCCGAAAAAACAAATGCCAAATATCTTCTCTGATATAAGGGGGTGACTCGAAATGGGATAGGGAGGAAGAACATGAGAAGATTACCACTAAATAGGAAAGAGAGGTGGGAGGGAATGGGAGAGAGAAGGGGAATTGCATGGAAGATGGAAGGAGACCATCATCATTATACAAAATACATATATGATGATGTGAGGGAAAAAAGAGAAAAGAAATGTGTCACATTAGATTGGGTAGAGAGAAGTGATGGGAGGGGAGGGGAGAGAGAGAGGGGATAGGAAGGGCATCAGAATAAAATAGACACTAGTATTGTTGTATATACGTGTCTGTATAACCAATGTGATTCTGCAACCTGTACACTTGGAAAAATGAGAAATTATACCCCATTTGATTTAAATATATGATATGTCAAGATCATTGTATTGTCATGCACAACTAATAAAAAAAAGAATCTTGAGATTTTATGTACCTTTGCAAGGTGTCTAAGTGTAAAGACCATATTGAGTGATTAATATTAGTTTACATTATGTTTATAATACAACCCCAGGTTTTTGCCAAAAAAATTAATAAATAAAAATAAAAACAAAAAGCTGCTCCTTGTCATTTGACACTTACTTACCTGAAAATAACTAAGGAAGTACTCATCACAACACCAAGGTAAAAAGTAGAGTTTACTTACTCATGAATTATTCTCACTCCTGGTTTCAATTCATAGTACCTTCCCATCCCTTATTAAATGTTACTTTACTTTCAGCTGGGTGCAGTGGAGCACACCTGGAATCCCAGCCAATTTAGAAGCAAAGGCACGAGGATCAAAAGTTCAAAGCCTTCTTCAGCGAAGTAGTAAGACCTTCCACATTTTTAGTGAGATCTTCTCCCAAAATAAGAAAATTAAAATGACAGGGGCTGTGGTCCAGTGTTTAAGAGCTCCTGGGTTCAATCCCTAGAATAAAAATTAAAAAGATTATCATATTTCACTGAACATAAACTCTTGAGTATTCATTATGTTGTGCCTGTCATTTACTTTTTTTCTTCTAAATAAATAAATTTCCTGTCATTGTGTATCCTGCATACCGAGAAATATCTTGCAGCTTGGTATGCCATAAGGATAAGTTTGAACCAATAGGTTGGAAACATATATGCTCTGGAAAACACCAACCCACTTCCAAGGAAGTGACCTTGTGTTTCTCAGCTTTCCTACTGGATGGCACATGGCAACAAATTGCCCTTTTTTGCATACACAGATAAAAGTCCAGTTGTTGAAAATCTTGTGTTTGATTATTTCCTGTATTTAAACAAGTGAGAATAAAACACTAGTCCTTCAAAATTTGCACCTTTGTGGTAAGGTGTTAAAAATTTATGTTAAGGTATATTGTCCTGTGCCCTAACAGATCCCATAAAAGGCTTTATTTTACACTGAGTATCTGTGAGAAACAAACCCTCAGGCCACATGCTCACATCAGTAACCCCAGTGACTTGGAAGACTGAGGTAGGAGGAGCACAAGTTGAAGGTCAACCTCAGCATCTTATGGAGACCATAAGCAACTTGAGACCAAAGACAACAACAACAAAAAAAAGAAAGAAAGATAAAAGAAACTATTATATATATTTTCCCAAAGTATTTATAAAGTTTCTGTAGAAGTAATGAGTGTAAAATTGTTTAATTTTATTATTTTCTTTTTTGGTATTTTACAAAATTCTTATAATTCTTATAATTCAAATTCGTGTGTTTCTTGTGTAATTGCAAGTAAAATCTAAATATGTTTTTGCCTTGTTTGGGAGAAAAATAATGTATGATTCACTTAAAGTTTTCAAAGTTTTGATAGCAAACATTTAGTTTTGCCTAAAGAAATATGCACTACTTTTCCCTGAGAAAATCTATCCAAGATCCTTCCAGGATGGATCTGAAAGCTGATAACAGAGTCAGAGGTAAGGTTCATGTATGTTTCATTTTTCTTTGAACACTTCACTGGAATCTACTGCCACCACAAAAATGAGAATAAGATTGGATTGTTAAATGGCAATGTTCTTGTCAAACCCTTACATGTTATGTGTTTATTTATTTACTACAAATCTTAGAACCAGAAACCCTGAAATAAAGATTTCTTAGAAGTTGCTGGTGGGTGGATGGCAGGAGCCAACAATGGACAATAATTTAGTTTGACAATTTTATTTTTTCACATTCTGTGCATGTTTACAAACAGACCTTGGTCCTAATTTGGGGCTGGTCCTTAATGAATTTCCTTCTGCAGCACTAACCATGAAGAAGAGTCCAGCTGAGCTGCTCTCCTGCAGAGAGCTCTCCCAGGTTCCCGCACCTGAAACTTACACCAAGTGCTTGGCTGGACTCTCAGAACCATAGTTGTGGCACCACCACAGCTCTTTGGATGCTGGCACACCACTTTCTGAGTCCCCCAGGAGGGTGTTAGTTTTGCCAAAGCTCTGCATGCACTTTCACACCAGAGACCATCCTTTGCACTGTCCTCCATCCTCCGTGCTCTGTTCTTTTCTGTGAGTTTGAAAATACTGATTGCTTTTGTGAATTGAATGGAACATCTTTACATGTGTTTGGAATTTCCTTTAGCTAATTTTCCCACTTTTTAATTTAGTAGTTGCTTTGTATGAACTCTTTAAATATTGAAGTATCTCAGGTGCATTGTCTTCTAGTTTGTGTGGATAACAAGAAGTCATTTTTATATACCTGCATCAAATTGGGAAATGTATTCAAAACAAAATTTCTGGTGGGGAAGGAGGCTCATGCCTGTAATCCCAGCTGCTGGGGAGGCTAAGTCAGGAGGATTGCAAGTTCAAAGCCAGCCTCAGCAAAGGCAAGGCAGAAAACAACTCAGAGACCCCGTGTTTAAAAAAATATATATATAAAGTAGGGCCAGAGATGTGACCCAGTGTTCAAATGCCACTGAATTCTGTCACTGGTACTGCTCTATGCAAAAAAAAAAAAAAAAAAAAAAAAAAAAGACTTTCTGGACCCTCCATGGTCTTGAATATTCTGTCTGGTGCCTAACTTTATATCCTTCTTTATTTCACTGTTGTGTCAGGCTCACTCCAGATGCAATGATTTTCTTTAGTCATTTCAAATTATACTTTCTCCCTCTTAGTTATCTCAACCAAACACACCTCAATCATGTTTTATATTTAAGGTTAGATTTTTATTTCTAACACTGGTCTGCGTACACTCTTCAGCACTTACAATCACTGGGACTAGTATTTTTCTTTGTAACATTCAACCTTTCTGAAAGTATGTGATTACTCTTATACCCATGTATTCAATGCCTTGCTCTAGGAGTACACTTTAGCTTTCATGAGAGCAATTAGCTTTCCATGGAGTAGTAGTCTGCTTTCTTCCTGGTCTCTTTCTTCATGATGGCTAGCACATGTTGTTAATAAATAAAGAATGAAAGAATGCATTCCAATTCAAGAGCCACAGAATAAAATACATACTAACCAACAAAAAGTCTCTAATTACAGTGAGAGCAGCTGACTTTAAACTATCAACATTTAGTAGATGTGAATTTAATCAAGTAATTTGAGAGAGAGATACACTTCTTTGAATAAACACAGGATATATATACATATTTGTTTTTTAGTTTTGTCCTGACAAATGAACCCAAGTGTACTTAACCAAAGAGCCATGTTCCCAGAACTTTTTTTTTCTTTTGAGACAGGGTTTCCTAAATGACTTGGGGCCTGGTTAAATTGCTGAGACTTTTGTGAAATATGAGATCCTCTTGCTTCAACTTCCAGAGTAGCTGGATTATAGGCAGGGGCTTTCATGCATAAACATCCACATTTTTCAAGAGTCTTATACGTTGTGTATCATGTTGTGTGCCTTTAATTCTAGGTCAACTAAGCCCCAAATTAGAGGCTAGCAACATAGACAAACACTCTCAAAAACATTAAAAAAAAGTAAATTTCAGATAGGAAAACAATAATTGTGTGTGTGTGTGTGTGCATGTGTGTATTTGTCTCTCTGTGTGTGTGTGATCTCACCAAAATTCTTTTTTTTAATCCAGTTCATGTTGAAAGTATTCAAAATCCTCCTGATATTTTTTTCTGAAATTTCTTTATCTGACATAGGTACCTTCTCTTCAATCTCTGAAAATAGAAAGACATGAAAGAAAAGGTATTGTAGTGGTCAACCTGCGACCTCTAGTTACAAGAAATAGTCTAAAAATGTGCTTCAGTTGGGTAGTTTACTTTTTTATATTTTAATTTCAGTACTGGCAAATGAATGCAGGACTTAAATTCATACTATGAAAGAATAATTTACCAGTGAACTACATCTGCAGCCTTTTTTTCATTTTACTTTCGGTCAAAATTGTCCTAAAATGCCCATGCTGACCTCAAGCTTTCAATCCTCCTCCATCAGCCTCCCAAGTAGCATGAACCACTACTGCAGTTCATTCTCTGGTATTGATTTTCTGGCAGACCTTGGAGTGTCTATTTTCTTCCACTATAATTTTACTCCCAATTTTTAGAACATCATCCTCAGTTAAAAAAAAATAAAAACTCCTCAGCAAACATTTTTGAGGTAGAAATAAAAAATAAAAAGCAAAAAAATAGCAGGTTTGGTGGCACATGCTTTTAATCCTATAGATTTAGGAGACTGTGGCAGGAGGATTGCAAATGGAAGGCCAATCTGAGAAATTTAGGAAGGCCTTAAACAACTTAGCTAACCCCTATCTCAAAAGAAAATAATAAATAAATAAATAAATATGTGTGGGAGATGTAGCTCATTGTTAAAGAACACCTGGGTTTAATTCCCAGTACAAAAAAAAATAAGTGAATACATAAATAAATATAAATTTTTAAAAAAGAAAATAAAAAGAAAGGTATGATAGAAGAATGAAAAGAAAAGCAAGTGATAAAAATTAAACAGAGATTTCAAACTTTAAACATCCATTGAGTGAAAAAGCAAATTATTAAAATTCTGAAGTTGTTGTAGAACAAAGTATTACTTAATGATGTAATTGTTTCAGTTAAAAAGTCTCTTTGCAAAACCTAAGTCATGTGAACTTTTTTGCATCTGACCTCAAACATCATCAAACATTTTACCCTACTTCATGAACCTAATCACTGTGATCTTAAAACTTATTCCACCACTTTCAGATTAAGTAATGGACAGTGGGTGTGGTCTTAAGTCAATCCTAGGTATTTAAGGAGGGCACTTGTCTGGAGAAATACTCTACCTCTAAGGTACCTCTAAGGAGCAGACTGAATTTTCAGCTGCTTGGCTGTAGACACCTGAGAGTTACTGCTGACCTTGATATTCACTGTTATAGTTAAAGCTTCATCCTGGGGTTTCTAAAATGACTTTCAGACCACTCACATATAATCAAATCAAGCCTTGAAGCACACTAGTGGCAACTGACCAGAACATAAAACTATTTCCCCGGTTAGCCCCTAACAATTGCAAGGGCAAACCTTATAAGCCTAAAAACTGCAAAAGGGATGTTCAGGGATCTAGCCAATGCAAGCAAGCCAGGTTACAGAAGCAGAACAGTGCAGTCAAGTGATGGGAAGCCTAACCTATCACAGTTAGCCTAGTCACCCCAGTTACAGAAACAGAGCCCAGTTACCCTAGTTACAGAAACAATGCCTCATTAGGTAGTTCCCTGTTCTTAAAGCTTTCTATAGCAAAAGGAAAAGAACATCTTGCGCCAGTCATGACCCTTCTACTTGGCATGGTTGTTTTACAGGATGAAGTCATAAAACAAAATGGAATCACATTTGCTTCTGTTATCACATTTCCCACTGGTTTTAGTAGGTTTGATGTCAATCTTTCACATCATTAGGCCTCAGTTTCTTTTCTATCCTTCTGTGTCTAAGGAACCACATTGGGCTCACAAGACCGTAAGTCTGACCTTTCCTACATTCTTGTGTATATGGTTTAGGAGGGTTTTTTAAAGGCAGCATCCTTCAGCAATCCCAAACAGGAGAAGGAATAGGGGCCTAACTATGTCTGAAATGATGGTAGTCAACCAAGGCGATCATGAGAATAGGTTTTGGAACCAATTGCCTGAAGTTTCTAGTGCTTTCTCTTTTCTTTAATCTATTTCTCACTAGTGCCAAACTGTCCTTTATTATCCCAGAATGGTTTGCATAGAAACAAGAAATTTCTCCTGGAGCCATACAAAGTTCTTTTTGTTTCAGAAAGAGAAGATTTAGACCTTATCTGTTTTGTAAGACTATTTCTTTCAGAGTCTAGTGAAACTCTAGTTTGGAGACTGACCTTTTTAGTTTTCCTAAATCTATATCTATTTGATGACTGAGTGACTTAAGGTTTTTAGAGCCTGTGATAAGAGCTGCAGTTTCTAAAGTAGATTCAGCTATTTCCAAACCATCCAGGCGGGAAACTGAAATGGGGGCAGCCAGTCTATGTTGATAAATCAGTGGGATCTGGCCTTCTAATAAGTCCCAGTGTTCTTTTTCCTTTTACTCCATCAAAATTGTAGGTTATATAGTTCAGAGTTATTGACAGTTTGGAGATTTAGTCAAGGAGTTCGAAGTGGGATACAGTAAGCACAATTTTTGGTGAACGGGGAGTTGTCTCACTTATAAGTTGGGATGTGGAAGCAAGTGTCTCTTTCTGGGAGATCACCCAGAGTAATCTTTGGAAAAGTTCCCAGGTACATCTTCCTGAGCTAGACATATTGGTGAACATCTATATTGACCATAATTTTTCCTCTTATGGTAGGGACCTCCTACTGCTATAAGGGAAAAAGGCGATGACCATTCTTGCTACTTTGAGCTGAGAGGGGGTGATGTGCAGTAGGCAAGCAGTTTGGAGTCCCTTTTTAGAAACTGCATGGGTCAAGGAGTCCATGGCAAAAATCTGGTTCAGGAAGAATAGGATGTAAATTCACCTGGGCTGGGCACTCCTATGAGAGAAACCAAAAGACATGAGTGCTGAAGAAACTGGGCTCTGTTTCTGTAACTGGGGCAACTGGGCTAACTGTCATTGATTTAAAAGGTTCAATTCAAATTGGAAATATAGATAAAAGTACAAATGTCTTTAAAGTTACTATTGCACATCTACTATTCTAGATGTTTAAACAGCTGTTAAAATGTTAATTTCTATAAAATGCCTGACATCCATTGTCTCTAGGATATTTCTTCAACAGGAAAAAAAAATATTACTAATATTGTTCAATGTTCAATGCACTTGTCTGATACCTTTTTTTTTTTTAAAAAAAAACATATATAAAATTAATCATGGATGTGTTTGTTAGAGACATCTAATTGGTAAAAAGTTAAAATGCTGACTGTTAAATATAATATCAAGTACTCTTAACTCCTTAAATTCCATAAGGTAAAATATTTAAACAATGTTGGTGTTTTCATAAATTGGTAAACTAAAAAGGAAATTTGAAATTATTTTGTGTTGTTATAAAAACAAGGTTACAATACATTACCAAGTCCCAACATATATCATCCTACATACAAGGAGTCAAGAGGTTTCAACTGTATTTCAATTAAAGTACTATAAATAACAAATATTTTATCTTATTGAAATGGATTAATTTATCTAAATTCAGAAATTTATAAGGATTATTTCAGAGACAAACAGAAAAAAGGATCAATGGATTAAAATTATTAAAAAGTTCTAAATGTAAAAATATATTTAATAAAAAATGTTTCCAGGTAAAAAGTCTTATGTGGTAAAGTATAATTATAATACATCTAAGTAAATAACAAAAGGCTCTAATTAAGTAAAATAAAGGTCTATAAATAAAAGACAAATATTAAAAGGTTTATATGTAACTAATTTGGTTATATATGTAACACAAATAGTTAAAACTATTCAAGGTTTTTCCCTAAGGACAAATAATAATGTACTGATATATTTATATGTTAAAATAACAAAAACTTCTGAAAATATTAATTACTTTGTGTCTCTTAAGTTTTATCCTCTAGAACATGTAATCCTGGAGAAATTAAGGTTTGTACATCTGTGACCAAACAGTAACTGTTATTTTAAAGTATTGTCCTACATTACAGAGTCTAGATTTTCCTTTAAAAGCTAATGTTGGTTAATATAAAAACATCAATAAAAGTGTGGTAAATTGCTCTTTTTTACAGATTAAATGTGTTCATATCTTTCAGGTATACATGTCTTTAAGGTAAAAGGTTTAAAAGAACATTTTATCAAGCTAGTATTCTCTAAATTAAAATTGTCTGTAGTGGTAATTTAAACTTACAAAGATAATAGATTTTATTGGGGATTTATTTACATTATTTGGTGTTTTGTAACCAAATCTTATGTTACCTTTTACAGTAAAATATAAAAATTTAAAGATATTTTAAAAAGTAATGAAAGCCTAATCTATTTAAAGATTAATATTATAAAACTTGCCACTTTTCCACATGAAAAAAATGTTATGGGCTCTCAGCCTTTCCTTAATTAATGTTTCAGATGTATGTAATATTGTGCTACTAACATTCATACAGAATCAGGAAATAATATATGTGAACTTTATAAAATGATATCTAAAAAGAGAGACAAAGATAAGCTTTAGAACTAAAACACTTTACTAAGATTTGTAAAGAGCCCTGTCTTACCTGAGATAAGGCTCTGCCTCCCACCATATAGCATGTCAGAATAACTTCAAAGTAGGCCAGATTTCAGTCAATTTTAAGTTATATTCAAAGATTAATTTTATTGGAAATATTACTATGATCTCAAATAGGAAATATAATGTATAACTCAGCCAAGGTTCAAAATTATATACAAGCTAAATATGTTTTTACTATTGTTAATTTCACTTTGTATTTTCATTACAACTAAAAGAAAAGTGACCACGACACTCAGAGAAACAAAGAGACCTTTATTGTGGCAATGTCTGATTAACACAAAGAGGGAAAAAGAGAGAGAGAGAGAGAGAGAGAGAGAGAGAGAAAGAGAGAGAGGGGGAAAAGAAACTGGAGAGAGAGAGGAAAAGGAAAGTGAGAGAGAGAGAGAGAGAGAGAGAGAGAGAGAGAGAGAGAGAGAAGAATGAGAGGAAGAAGGAGAGAGGGAAAGTGAGAAAAGAAAGAGAGAGCAAAAGGGGACGACCTGACAAGAGAGAATACTTATAGCCCAAATCTATAGGGGTCTCTAGGTCTGCCAGTTGCCTTATTGGCGTGCAGTGATTGAATCATACAGTCGTTGATAAGGGTTTCATCTTCTGCCTTCAGACAGGCTGGACAAGGGTCAGATTTGGGTTTCCATTACACCAGACAGGTAAAAGGAAAGTGTTCAACTTTAAGTGGAGTTGAATGTTCAGACTTGAGTGGGGTTGAGTGTTCAGACTTTGGACAAACAAGCAAAGCTAATATTTGTTCAGCCTGCTCAGCAACTTAACAATAACTTATGCCTGTTAATTTTTTACAGAGGTAATAATTCATGAACACACTACCTAAATTAATTTGAGATATTAAGCCATCATCTGTAGACAGATAATAATTAAAAGTGATTAAATTAACTATAAAGGGGCTAAAGTTATGGCTCAGCAGTAGAGTGCTTGCCTTACATATGTGAGGCACTGGGTTCAATCTTCAGCATTACATAAATTAATAAATAAAATAAGGTTATTGTGTTATGTAAAAAATTAACTGTAAAGTTCTAAACATGACAGTTCAAGCCCAGCATTCTTACTTTAAAACTGGTAAAACTGACTTGCTAGATGTTTAATGCCAAATTATTTAAATATTTGGCTCTTGCCCTCTAAGTCAGCCTGAACCCAGGACAGGGGAAAATGATTTGCAACTCTGGGCCATATAACCTCCTGATAAGGGAAATTAATGAGACCATTGGAGAACAGAAAGCCAATGAGTGTCCATGCTGCAAAAAAGGAGCATCATTGAAAAGAAGAGACATGCATAATGTTTCCAAGGGAAGCCTCATGGTCAGCAAGACCTTGACCCATCCTAATGCAGATGACACTAACAGAACTAAAATGATTCTCACAAGTTCCCCAAGAGTATCCTCCAAGGAAACTCATCTGACTCTTACCAATAGATAGAAACAAGGTCAGTTTGACTAGCTTGGTCTTAAACACCTAGCAAAACCAGTTAAAAACCAAAACACAGCCATTCCTGAGCAGTAAAAAAAAAGTTATTTTAATGTAACTTAAAATGTACACTTGTGTTAACACCCCTCAAAATGAGTAAGACTGGAGGCAACAAAGGAGAAATTCTTAGGTAAAAAATGCCTGAAAAGTATGAATAAAAAACTGCCAGAAGTTTTTATTCAGTTTAAGGCCTATAGATCTTCCTGACTTCCTACACAGGTAGATGTAAAAAATGTTTATTAATATAATTGTCTAACCCTAAGTAACAAAGTGATCTTTACTGAACACAGAGGTCATAAAAAAAAGGTATTTTTTACAAAAATCAGATGACATTATCTAATTTAACTAAATGTTGTGTCTAAGTTCCTGATAATTCTGACAATGTTAAAGATTTATGTTCCCTGAAAAAAGTGCCTTATTAGGCTTTGTTAGGAGTTGTTATGTTATGGGAAAAATTTCTCAGGTCTTTCTTTCACCTCCTGGTAAACAATTATTAGTTTCTGTCATTTTCATGGTAATCATGGACAGATTCCAGATGCTACAACTGCCATTTTGTACTAAGTTAATTTTTTTCCTTAGTGGTTTTCTGAAAGAAGCAATCCCCATTTTTAATTTAAAAAATTCAATATGAAAGTATATATGATTTTCTATAATAGTTGTATCTTCTTTCCTTGTATACTCATATTACAGTGACAAAGATTGACCGTTTAACTGAAGATTGTGAATGCAAAATTAAGAACACTCTTTAGGTATATCTGAACACAGCCACAGTAAGGGAAAAACAGAATATTTAGCTTCTGTGATTATGAAGAGACTCAATGCTTACTTTTCAGAGTAACAATAAAAAGTTTTTGTTTAGAGAGTTTAATTTTGGAATTTTGAGGATGGCATAGTGGCTTTTAATTGGTCCTCTATTCCAATTTAACATGAATTGTACAAAACACAAATTATTCAGAAACCACAAAGTTTTGACCAAAATAATGGATATGCACAAGAAAATGAGACTCAATTTTCATCATCAGAACAATCCCAATGCTGTCAGATAGATTTCTACACAGATGAAACTGAAATGGTCTTTGAACATTTCAAAATTGTGTTAAGCCCTTAGTAGAAAACAGGTCTACACAGCAGAAGGCTGAAACCCAGGTTAGGTTAATATCAGAGTCTCAGATAAGGCAAAGTGAGAACATTCTTTTCAGAAACTTCTCAACTGTACACATATTGCCCTTCATATATTTTGACATTTGGATCTGTAACAATCACAGCTGATCCTACTGAATACCTATATCATAGCAAATTGATGTCTATTTTGTAACAGTATTAAAAAATAACAGAATTATAGTTTTCTACAAAAGTAAAGAGAATGAAACATTTAGTATTTCATGAAAATAATTAGCTAGAGGTAAACAATAAATTGCTCCTTCTTATACTTATCTACATTCCTTCCTTCTTTTCTACTGTCCCTTATTCCCTTCATCCCTTTCTCTCTTTTTCTCTCTTTCCATGATGTGAAAGATCTCTGAGTGCTGCAGAAGTCATAATAATCCTGCTTTACACCTGAGTGAGGTTGAACTCTGCTCTTCTTATTCAACACTTTTTAGTGAGAATGAGGGACAAATAAAGTAATAATCAAACAAAAATCTTCTATGCCTCAGAACAAGGTAACACAGTACAATTTGCTAATTGGAATTTTGTCTTTCTTCAGTGAATAATATTGTGACATAGGAAGTGGCTGACACTACACAAGCTATATTAAGTATGTAAGAGGTGTGACATTTGGGGATGACCATGTTATGACAAGCCAGGAAATGAGATGAACACATTCATGAGGCCTGCAATATGGAGTTTGACAGCTACTCTCAGACTCTCATCAATCGTTTTCATCTTAAAATCTTCAGTGGAGCAATACAAGCTTTTTGCTAATAAGGATTGATGAATCTCAGGTTGACCTCATTGTAGTTGGTGAGAGGGTGTTGGCAAAGGTTTCACCAGAAAGCAAGAAGTTTTAAATTGTCAACAGTGCTGCTTAGATAACCAAAAATGCTTATGAGCTCTTGTTTAGAAAATATAGCCCATTCAGGCTTACCTGGTCACTTGCATTTAAGCTAGTGTATATAACTTTGGACTAAAAGATATGGGAAAAACTAGACCCTAAGGTCAGTAATCAACTTGATATCACTGATGGGGTGAATAGCAAGAACTCAAATGCACAGCCATAGGCCTTTTAAAATACAATATTTTATACCTCAGGTTTTTTGGAACATGGTCTACCACATTGAATTTATCAGTTTTAAAGTGCAACTGTTTCAGATACTCAAGAAGCCCAAATTGGAGAAGGCATGATAAGGAAGTGGATGAAGTGAAAGATCCTTCATTTGGGGGAAACTTGGGAGTTGTCTTAGGTTTTCTGATTTCTCTGAGAACTAAAAATGTGTTCAATCCCCTTTGAGCTTTAAAACAATTTCATGTGTTAGGCAATATGTGAGGAATGAAATTGTTAATTCATGAGAATGTAAATCCACTGCAGACTATAAAGCCACCATGCTCTATAGGACCTCAGGCTCATTTTTTGAAAGAGCAAAAAGCTGACAAAGGTCTTTTGTTTCATTTTATATTATTTTATTTTATTTTGGGGTACCAGGGATTGAACTCAGGGGCACTCAACCACTTAGCCACATCTCCAGCCCCATTTTGTATTTTATTTAGAAACAGGATCGCACTGATTTGCTTAGTGCCTCACTAAGTTGCAAAGTCTGGCTTGAACACAAGATTCTCAGGTCTCAGCCTCCCAAGCTTCTGTGATTACAAGTATGCACTACCACACCCATCCTGACAAAGATCTTTAAGACAGATTTTTATGCCAAAATCCTACTAGAATTTACTTCTCTTCTACAATGTTGTTCCCCACAGTGTGGTATCAGTTTTGCTTGTGTCTTTTGGGTATGAAAAAAATTGAGGTGATAAGGCTAAATAAATGCAGTACTAATTCTTATTTGTTGTGATCAGTACCTTACTCTTGATTATAAAGCTTCTTCTGGGAGACTCAGCCACATATTGATTTTAACTTTGGCTTCTCAAAATCCATACACTTGCAAACAAACAAAAAACTCCTCGTGAGCCTTTATTGGAATGGTCCATTTAAAGAGAATAACCATATTGTGTCTTCTACTGTACGGATATGGGATATCTATTCATTAGGTTGTAGTTTTAAATTTTTCTCTCAAGCTGCCAGTTGTGGTGGCTCACACCTCTAATCCCAGCAGATTTGTCGGCTTAGGCAGGAGGATCTTAAGTTCCAAGCCAGCCTTAGCAACTCACTGAGACCTTGTCTCTAATAATAAAAAAAAGAGTAGGGGCTGGGGATGTGGCTCAAGCAGTAATGCGCTTGCCTGGCATGTGCGGGGTGCTGGGTTCAATCCTCAGCACCACATAAAATAAAAATAATAAAGATGTTGTGTCCACTGAAAACTGAAAAATAAATATTAAAAAAATTCTCTCTCTCTCTCTCTTAAAAAAAAGAGTAGGGTGTGACTCAGTAGTTGAGTGACCCTGTGGTCAATCCTCAGTACCCCCCCAAGAAAAAAAATATATATCAACAATATTGTGTATTTGTGTTTATAAATTTGTACATCATTCATTGTATTTATTTGTAGGTATTTGATATCCTTAGTAAGGTTTATATGTATTTGGATTTTATTACACACCCTGTTATTTGTAGGAATAGATTGATTAAATTGTTTTCTAATTTCTCTAACTAATTGTTTACGGATTTGGGTAAATTTTATAATCACATAAGCATGTGACATAATCTAATGACACCAGCACCACAATTTAACAAATTATGATAGCAATTTGTAATATTACAAATTATAAATTATGGTAGATTTATTTATTTCTGGTCCTCAATGATTTAATTTTCCTGAGTTGTTTTTGATCTAGTTGCAGTGATGGAGACATCTAGAACAGTGCTGAACCCAGTTGCTGATAATGGTACCCTCCTGTCATCCCCAGTCTATGTAGAATTTTTAAAATTTTCCATTAAATATGATACATGGCTGTGAATTTTTACAAGCATTCTTTGTTAGATTATTAAATCTCACTATTCTTTTTAGTTCACAGATTTTTTAAATCATGTACTAACAATGAATTATATCAATTGCTTTTCCTGTTATTGTGGTTATTTGCATCCATTCTACTTCCTGATGTTAAGTTACTTTTTCTATGAAAAAAATCCATCTGATCATAGCATATTTATCCTATATGTATAACTAAATTTGATGAAGTAATAACTTACTTTAAAATGTTACCTCTATATTTACATGAGACTCATTATAATAGTTTTTATTTCTTATAATATCTTTGCAGACTAAGGTATAAAATTTTTTAGTAGGTAATTATTACTTCCCATTTCCATTCTCTGTAAGACTTTCTCTAAATCTGAATTTCTTTCTAAATGTTTGGAAGAATTCACTAAAATACATCACTATTTTTTGTGAGTTTTTTTTTTTGTTTGTTTGTTTGTTTCAAAATAGCGGTTCAATTCTCTTTAAGAAAAATTATGCCACTAATATCATCAGGTTTTTGTCAGCTTTGTTCATATACTTTTAAGGAAATTTGCTCATTTCATCTGAATTGTCAACTGTGTAGGCATACAATACATCAAAACTCCTCTTAGTGATTTATTAATTTGTGAGGGCATGTGCATTTGTGTTTCTACTCTTGATCCTATATTCTTAATTAGAATTTTTCATCCCTTTGTTAGATGAGTACTAGAGATTTGACAATTAATTAGTCAATTTGAAGAGCCAGATTTTTCCTTTTTTGAAAGCTAGCTAGCTAACTAGATAGATAGATAACAGGTTAGAATTTCTGAAATGATTAGCAAAATTTTACTTTGTTTGACATGGATTTGGTTTTCTTTAACACTTTCAGCAATGTCTCCTCCACTCCATCTCTCTTCTCACTCTCTGCTATTCTTCGACTTCTCCCACACTTCCTCCTTCTTTTATTTTCTTGATGTTTCAGGTTTAGCATTTATTAAGCACCAGACACAGGGTGAGAGACGCGCAGGACCCAAAATCACATCAGATCTCAAAACTCTGCTGCAAGACAGGGGTTACTGTACAGTCCAGAATCCAAGACCGCCAGTAGGGGAATAGGATCAAGATGTGAATTCAGGACTTTTTAACTCCAGGTTCAATTCAACACTGTTCCAACATTGTAGAAAACATGTACATAAGAGTTTGTCCCAATTCACATGGATCCATTAAATAACTTGGAATTGTTTCCCACCTCCACACTTAAAAATCTTTTTTATAAATTTGAAAGAATATAATTTTAAAAATTAACATGTGTGTGTGATCTGGGGTTCAGCAAATGAGAATTCATATACTATTAGTTCAGAGTCCCCTTTTCTCTGTCTTCTGGTAGGTGATGAGAGTTCTGGTAATCAACACCTCCTGGGGCCTATATTCTCCTCCCCTTCCCTCCTGCCTGGGTTAGAACTCCCTTTGGGGTTTACTCTGACTTTCCAGCACAGAAGAAATGGAGCTCCTGGCAATAGAATGAGTTAAGAAATACCCAATGTGATGGACCCTCTCCCAGTGGTTGGCAAACACTATTTGTTTTCTCTTAAGAAATTCTTAGTCCTCCCTCTCTGGGACACACATGTGGATTTAATCCAGGCAAGACAAGAGCTTTCTGTGGTATGGGAGCAAAGCACCTGAAGGGCCACCCAACTGAGGACTGGGAGGCTGAAAGCATAGGACAGAGGTCACCTTTCCTGACCACTTCTTCTTAAAGTAAAGTAATATGAGGCAGGAGGAGGAAAGTGAATTTCCAATATCTAGTAAATGTCAAAAAAGATGTAAGAAACCTAACAAGGAAGATTTTAATTTATAAAACCCACACATATAAAAGACAAGAAAGAGGCATTGAAGTGACAGTTGTTTTTTGACATAGAACTTGAAATACATTTCTTATTTTGAATACCAGGAAAACTTAGCTCAGGATTACAAATATACCCTATGGTCTTTTGACAGTCACTTCCACTATGCAGTTCTGCCCAGTACTGTGCCTGAAAGAAAGATACCAGTCAGCTTTTTTATATTCCACACTTGATGCATTACATATTGTATACTTTCATCAAGCACTTATTTTGTTTAGATACATTCTTAATATTAGCCAATTAAAAATATCACCTCATTTTTCTTTAATCCATGTGTTTGCATGGGAACTAACTAGAAGGGTACCCAGTGTTGATAAGAATTGACTGCACAAGGCAGTGACTTGTAAGACCTCAGAAGCTTTCTTTGCATCTCTTCTACTCTGCCTTATGTCACTTGTACCCTGACCCTGAGCGCTGAATTTCCCAGTTTTATCCATAAGCTGATTTCTATCTGGAACTTCTAGAATATTCAATGAGAAAATGGAGAAGTCACTGGGCTTCTTCTTTTCCTTTACAGGGCACCATCTCCATGCCTCTGTCCACCATCCTGGCCCAGGGGTTAGGTAATGTCACGCTCTCCCTCCCATCTAGGGTGGTTGTAGATCCCCAATGATGCTACTTTCTGGCCTGTCCCACTGTCTGGTTTTGCTTTCAGCTCTTTCTTTTCCAGTGTAACCAATTCTTGGCATTAAATTGCCTCTGTTTTAAGTGCACTGAATGCTTTCAGTTTTCTTTATTAAATTATACTGATAAAAGTCCCCCACTTCATATTTTTAAAATTTCCACAACCACAAGTTAGAAAAAAAGAAGAAAGTAAAAAAAAAATCACTTTAAAACATGAAATAAATAAATAAAGTAGTAAATTGTCCTAAAAGGGAGTAAGTGTGACCCATTAGCATTTACGAGAGGAAATCACTGTTTTTCTCTCTTTCTTTTCAGAGCTCTTGATTTATACATGAGTATGATCTGTCAATCAACACACTTATAATAGTTTTTTTTCAAGCTGCATCTATAAATTGAAGGTTGTAAATATACATAAAGTATATTTCATTACCTGTATCCCAAATTGATTCCTCATGATCCTCCAATTTATATAAAATACTTTGTCCTTAGCACAATTTTATTTAATTGTTTTGAGGTGCTAGGGATTGAACTCAGGGTTTTGTGCATGCTAGGCAAGCACTCTATCAAATGAGCTATATCCCCAGCCCCTTAGCATAATTTTCAGTGTCTTGTTTGGTGAAAAACTAAATTAATGCACTCAGCATTAATGCACTCACTCATAAATAGCATGGTAAATGTTGGGAATAGACTTCAATTTGTGAAAATATTGGCCTGTTAGCTGGTATTGTGCAGGTTACAAATGGACTGTCAGTTACAAAATTAATGGCATTCAAATAGGTAATTAAGCTGAAATATTTTAGAGAAACTTTCCACCTTTGAGTGAAGAGAAATTATGAATACTTTGAGGCCAGTAGATTTAGCCTAACAAAGAATGCCCTAGTTAACTCAATAAGCAAAGTAGGATTCTGGGAGCCTGTTGTCAACTGGAAGGAGATAGTGCCTCAGCAACCTTGGAAAGGTTATGCATTCAGGATTTAAAAAGTCAAGGAATTCAACACCTGGCATATAAGAAGTGCCCACCCAATTAATGTTTAGCTATTATTAAAATAATAATGGTCTCCTCAAACATTGATAAAGCCATTGATTTGCTGACTAAAATGTGTTACAAGTCATGTAATCAATTAATGAACAAAGAATTCCATCAACAGTTCTTAGTTGATTCTGGTAACTGGAGACCTCTGAAGATGGTGCTGTGTGGTAATTAATAAACACAGTCATCGTTTATAGTTATGAATCTGAAACTTCCCCTTCTGAGAATCTGTGTTGTAGTGAAGCACTGTTCTTGGTGTGGGTGGAATGCTCACTAATACACTTTCCAGAGGGGAAAATGAGAATCAAATGACTCAAGGGCAAATAATTATGACTTGATCTAACAGATAAAATAGGTTGCTCTGGCTCTGGGTGGGGCACTGTTCTCAAGAGTGGCAGAGTTGTCCTTGGTAGAAAAAAGACAATATTGGCAGATGCCAAACTATTCAATAGGAAACTTCACATGCATAAAACTTCTTGGAAAATTTATTTCAAAGTTCTGTTCGAAAGTTTAATAGAGGACAATTTCTATTTATTTTATTATTATTTATGGACTTTTGAGCCTTAGCATAAAATTCTTTAAATGAAGCTACACTAGCAGGTTCCATATGTGCATCAGGGTGGCTGTGTAGTGAAATATTCTGTTTTTCTTCTATAATTTCTGCCTTAAGTATGGTGCCACTTTACAGTAAAAACCGTGATCATTTTTAGCTTTTTAGCTAATATAAAGCTATGTGATTTTACAGTCTCTCTCTCTCTCTCTCTCTCTCTCTCTCTCTCTCTCCCACACACACACACACACACACACACACACACACACAGACACACACAAATGCACACACATGCATGAAGTTTTGCTTTGGGCTTGGGGTCAGAATGGTTTTGGCTTCTTCTCAGCAATATATTTTTTTATCATTGCAGTTAATCATACTGTATTATATTTAAGTATTGCAAGTTCTCCAACATTCCACATAGAAATCATTTCACCTAATGCTTTATTTGGCCATCAGTCTCTTTCTTTAGGAATGGAGAGAAGAGTTGCTGTTCCTTGGGGTAGAAAAATTTATGGTTTGTTGCCTTTGTCAGTAACAAAATGTTGGCATGTCAGGTAGCATCACTCACATGATCCATATCAAAAGAGCCAGGATGTATCTCGGTTGTGATCACAGCAGGACTTTCAGAGTTAACACCTTGAGGCACTATAGACAGATAAGCAGTATCAAACTTTTTGGATTTAATATTCTTGTCAGTACTCCAAATCAGTCTTAACAGTGCCATTTTCTTCCATGAGGAGATCAGGGTGCAAATGATGTCAGTATCGTGGGTCACCAGATTATTATTTTTTGCCTACAAAGATCTTTCTCACTTTGCACAAATCATACTGGGCTTCCTCTGGTGTATTGCAATGAATAAAAAGTGATCCCTGATGTTACATATTAGACAGAAATCATCTCTTATCTTGTCACTGCTGATGATGTCATAAAAACCATCAGGGTAAGTCACATCGGTTCAGACACTTTCATCAGTCTTAATGAGTCTTAATGAGATTTTCTTTGCTTCATCTCCTGTCAGGGCATACTCATGTCTGTACCATAGGAAATGTGAAGTCCATAGTGATAAGAGGAAGATATTCTCTCAACTTTTTGGGACCAGATTTCAGTGGTTTGGAGCTGGTACTCAATTCATATATTTCTCAGAAACAAACACATGGGAAACTGAGGGAGACCTTTTCCCAAACTGAAAAAAAAAAGAACCAGGAATGTAACTCAGTGAGGTAGAGTGCCCCGGAGTTCACATTTCAATCCCCAGTAGAACTAAAGAAAAACAGAGGAAGAGCAAGGAAGGGAGAGAGGAAGGTAGAAAGAGTGGAAGAAAAGGTAAACATAAAAATTTTAAAAGAGATTAGGTTTCACACAAAAGGCACAACCAGTCAGCAGAATATGGGTTACAAAAGTATTGAAAATGGTCTGTTCTTAATATATCTTGTTGGATTTACAAATGCTCATTTAATTATTTATGTATGCATATGATAATACTAATACAAAATAATTGTCCTCTGTGGTACAGAGTGACTACATTTATTAGAAACACGATTAGATCAGAATTTTCTAAGAAGCAGGTCAAGGCTTCAGGGCAGAGCGGCCTCATGCAGTTTTCCCATGTTCTCCATAATAGACTGATGCTAATTCCTGTGTGCAGTAATGTGATTAGATCGTAAAGGGCTGTACTATACTTGATTTTCTAATATTGTTGGATAATATTTGTGTTTTAGTGTATTAAAGTTTTCTCTTTACTTTTAATACTCAGTTCAACTTTTCAATTTCAAAATTGCATAATTATATAATAAAAATCTTTCATTTCTTCTTTCTTGATCCCCAGGGAGAAAAAATGAGGAGCAAGATAAAACACACACACACATACACACACACACAAACACACACACAGACAAAATATTCCACTTTTATTTCTTAATTTATCAATACACTCATGTATATATTATACAAACTCAACATTGGGTATCTAAAGATCTCTCTTAGGCTACTTGTCTTGAAGTCCCTGGAGTGACTTGCACCATGAAGCCAGAAAAAAAAATCTGTCTTTACTTCTTCCCAGGTCTTGGAAGGGTCCATTTTGCTTTCAGTGTCAAACAAAGCATCATAAATTCCTGAGAATGACTTCCCTGCATACTTGTTGTGGTTGATAGGAGCATAGATGGAAAGCTTGTTAAGAAAATAATTTGGTGTTAGCTGCACAAATGACATATAAGAAAGAATAAGGAGCACCATACAATCTTGGATATCATATTCCTAAATTTATACTTTGATTAATCCCTTTTTGAAGCAAAATACAAGTTCAATATTCTCCAAAGTCTAGTGTATAAAATATGTATTGATTACTTTTACTTTACCCACATAGCTCAATGTGGTTCAGAGCTAATACCAGTAGCAACAATGATAACAACAGCTGATGACCTGGTATAGACTGTGCTTGGTATTCTGCAAGAATTTACTTACAATTCTCTAATTCTTTTATTTATTTATTTATATTTATATTTATATTTTTTTGAGTCATGACCTCATTTAATTGCTTAGAGTTTCACTAAGTTGCTGAGGTTGGCCTTGAACTTGTTATTCTCCTGCCTCAGCCTCGTAAATTAGAGGGATTATAGTTGTGAACAAACATGCCTGGCCAATTTTTTTTTTTTTAATTTTTAAAAGTGAATTCTACAAAGTTGAAATTAATATTTTACAGAGGAGGAAACTGACTATAATTAAACTGTTTGTCTCAATGTTCATGGGAAATAAGTATTAACTTCCAATAAATCACACTGCTCCTCTAATTATAACACTGCTGTAGTCATTAAAGTTTCATTTATAACCAGCCAACCAATGTTTTACTGTTCTTTCAAAAGTCATATTCTATGTTTAAATGCTTAGGTTAATGCAAGAAGATCCAATAAAAATCATTTTGTGATATTTACAAGGCCTAAGAAGACTGTTTCATTGAAGGGGCTAAGCTAGGTCATGTGCTAGCCCTGAAAGTGGATAAGTTGCAAAGTAACAAGGTAAAGAAACAAAGAGGCACATCCATGCTACCATTACCAGAATAGTTACCAGTTTGGATGATGCCTTTTCTCCCAACACCTGACCCTTTGATAGTCCCTACAGGGAAAGGTGGCACCACTTCTGGTTGTTTCATAACATAACCCATTCTGTAGTACTCACAGTATGGGCAACCTGGGGGTTAGTGGGTACCTTCTCAGAAATAAACACATTTGCCAAAATGTAAGGGGGAAATATTCAATATCAAATTTAAAGAGTAAATATATAATCATTACATATTATGCATGTTTATGAAATTTATTTTTGTCATATGTATATATAAAAACAAAAATAGAATAGAGGTTAAAATCATTTTTTAAAAAATATAAACTTGATTTTATATTTGACTGTAATTGGGGAGATTTTTGTTTTCTGGTGATGTCTTCCTGAAGCTTTTATATTTCCTAAGATAAATATTTTTTATAATAAGAACAAAATGCTAAAAAGAAATATTTTTAAGGATCATATTACACATATTACATTATTTAAAAAGCTAATATTGTATAATTTTATTATTTATCACATATATTTTAAAATATAGTATTATCTTGGAAGAAATAAATTTTGATATTTTTCCACAAGGTACAACATTTTTAAAAATGATATAAGAATGAAAAGTCATTTTTTTTTCTTACCAACAGAATGACTTATCTGGTAACCAAAAAAATCAATGAATGCTTTTTCAGAAACATCAGATGATCATTCATAATCCTCAATAATTTTGTGATTAAGAGAAAATTAATATAGGTATGGGTAGATGAAACTGCATTTATTAGCCAGCAAAATAATCTAAAATTTCTATAATATGCAAATTAAGAATAACAGCAAGGTAATTATTATAGTTCTGATATCTTGCAAAATTCTGTTTTGCTGAGTCTTATGAACCTATTGAAATGGTGACATGTACCAATGGAAACATGTGATAGTAATTTTCATATAAGTGGAAATAGTAAGTGATACATCTAAGAATATAAATGCAGGGAAGACATTTTTCACCTTAGGAATCTTATTTGTCTACTCATGGAAGTCATATCAATATTTAGATGAAATAATCTAAAAATGTTTTATAAGTTGACAGGAAAATTATAAACATTTTTCAAGTGACAACTCAAGATATTTTCTTGTTATTAAAGATAAAATCTCATGAGCATAAGAGATGGTGTCTTTTTGTTATTTCAATGGTAGTGGAAAGCCTACTGTGCATCCAACACTGTCACAGAGCTTGCCTTCCAGAGGCTGGTGGTATGGTTGTTGTTGTTATAAAAAATGATTCAATATAATCAAAATTAATCTAACAGACCTGAATAATTAAACAACAATTTTTGAATTCAATATATTACTTGTGTCGTAATTTAACTAACAAAGGAGAAATAATTATTATGAACAGGAAAAATTGTTTTATTTATTGGCTTAATTTGCTTTTAATTTTTAGTGTTGTTTTTAATAGTAACAGTGTTTAATAATCACGGTTATGAATGCTAACATATTATTTTTAATCTTCAGGTCAATCCTTAAAGTTGAAGAGGGTAACAACTTTATTTTTTAAAATATAATTTTCTGGCTGGGGATGTGGCTCAAACGGTAATTTGCTTGCCTGGCATGCACAGGACACTAGGTTTGATTCTCAGCAACACATAAAAATAAAATATAAAGATGTTGTGTCCACTGAGAAACTAAAAAAATAAATATTTAAAATTTTTTTCTCTCTTTCTATCTCTCTTAAAAAATATAATTTTCTAATTGACTTTAATTAATTAATTAATTTTTGGTACTGGGGATTGATCCCAGAGGTGCTTAATCACTGAGCCACATCCCCATACATTTCTTCAACTTTTAATTTTACTTTATTTGAAATTTTACACCTTTTAATTTTACTTTATTTGAAATTTGAGACAGGATCTCACTCAGTTGTTTGGGCCTCACTAATTTACTGACACAGGTCTTGAACTTGTGATGCTTCTGCCTCAACTTCCAGAGTTTCTGGGATTACAGGTGTGCACATCTGCACCTAGCAATAGCTTCACTTTATGAATGGCATACAGAAGAAACAATAGGTTATCAAGTTGCCCACGTACACAACTGGAAAGCTGTAGAGTGAAATAGGTGGTCAGTGTTATTCTATTGGCTGCACTATGTAGACAAAAGGAAAATAGATATAACTAAGACCCCATAGTTTAGAGTTGAGCTATTTTTCAAGAATTAATTATTCAGCATAATAAATTCAGTTGTTGTGATAGTATAAATGAGGCATAGATTTTACCTGTTAGCAGCTCACATAAGCAAAGAAGATAAGAATGAAAGATAATTTCAATATGAAGTTACAGGTTTCTGAATCAAATTTAGAAAGCATTGGTGTAAATACATGAGGTTATGTGGATGTACACAAATAAGTGCACACACACACACACACTTTTTAATTCTTTCCTCTTTCTCTCCTTTCCTCTTATTCACCTATGTTTCTTTCTCTTTTCACCAATTCTTTCCATCTCCTTCTCCATCTGCATCTCTATCTCCCTATGTATACTTTTCTGTCTGAATTTCTTATTTTGTATCTTCCACTAAATGCTTTCAGAAGTTCTTTTTACAGTACCTGAATTTCATGTGAAACAACGCTGGGCTTCAAATACTAAGTTTATGACAATTAAGAAAATTTTTCACTCTTGGAGAATTCCAGTCTCTCCAGGGAGGACAAGAGGATTATAGATTTAATGTTGATTATTATGCAACCATGAAGATACTAAAGACTCAAGAACCCATGTTTTCTGATGAGTAAAAATACTAATGTAAGAAAAGCAGGATGAGAACTGTCCCTTTATAATTGAAAGTTTTAATTGAGAAACTCAACATGCAGTTTATTTTTCTATTTGATGTTCACTGTTATTTTGTGAAACACACAGGTGTTTTAGGATGCCTAAATATCATAGAAACACACAAACTATATCTTAAATATCATAAAGAGAGAATAAGGCACATACATAAGTTTAAGCTGAGTGCTCTCAGAAAAATTAATATAAGTCACATCAGGCAGTCTGTCAGAGGAAGGAATAAACACAATTTTGTTTTAAAGAAAAAAATCTACCTCATAAAAATAGAAAAAGCAATCATGAAATTTATCTGGAAAAATAAGAGACCCAGAATAGCTAAAGCAATCATTGGCAGGAAGAGTGAAGCAGGTAGCATCACTACACCAGACCAAAAATTATACTACAGAACAATAGTAACAAAGACAATATGGTATTGGCATCAAAACAGATTAGTAGACCAACAGTACAGAATAGAGGAAACAGAAACTAACCCAAAAAATTACAATTATCTTATATTAGACAAAGGTGCCAAAATCTTGCATTGGAGAAATGATAGCCTCTTCCAAAATGATGCTGGGAACACTGGAAATCCATGTGCAGGAAAATAAAATTAAGCCCCTATCTCTCACCATGCACAAAACTCAACACAAAATGGACCAAGGACCTAGGAATTAAACCAAAGAATATGCATCTAATAGAAGAAAAATATTCATAATGTGGCCCCCAACTTCCTTAATAAGACTCCTCTTGGGCAGGAATTAAAAAAAAGAATCAATAAATCAGATGGACTACAACTAAAAAGTTTCTTTTTAGCAAAAGAAACAATCTGTGAGGTGAATAGAGAGCCTACATCCTGGGAGCACATCTTTTATCTTTTTGTGTATCCTTGCAGCAGTTCCGAAAGCTTGTACATTTGTATCATGATAGATATTTACTCTCAAATTTCCAATTTTAAAAAATTGTCAAAACAAAGCATATTTTGCCTCATAAATGTCTACAAATATCATGCGCCACAATTTTACCCTGGATTTTTTTTGTATTGTCATATTTCTCCTTCAATCTTAAAATTTTGTTTAAATTTTAAAATTTAAAACAAAATTTCAATCTTAAAATTTTGTTTTAAATTTTAATTTTTTTTTTTAAATTTGGCAACAAGAAGGCACTAGCATATCTGAGCAGCACAGTTCACTAAGCAATATCAGAGATAGGTCCTTTGATGATAGGAAACCCCCTGATCAGGATCCTGGAGATCAGACAGAAAACAGTAAAAACTTTCCAAAGATATTTTAGTAATCAAGATGTCATTTTGCTTTTTTTGTTGTTAATTATATCAAATATTTACATAAATAAATGTAGAGCACACTTGCTTTTGTCTAAATCTTCAAGTCTCTTGCTGAATTTAGAAACAATTTCTGTAGAATTCTTCACTACAGAAAACAGAACATCTGAAATAGAAGTTGGAATCATCAGAATCTTTACAAATAGAATTTCTAATGATGTTCTTCCATAGGTAAAGAAATGAGAATATAGATGTTCATCTTCTTTTGTGTCTTACAAGGTATGTGAGCAGCCATGACCTGGGAAGTACATGTGCACAACTAAACAGAATATTTGATCATACAGAACAAAAATAAAGAATAAATGACATAAGGGAGGTCATTGCATTTCAGAAATTACTGGAACAGTATAAATAATGACATTGGATAGGGGACATGCAAAATACTGAATTTTATGCTGTATATTTTCATTTTAATATTGATACATTCTAGGCTTTATTTTATATTGTAGATTTCATCAGCATACTTTTTTTTAAAAAAACAACTAAAGCATAATATTCACAGTCAAAAAGAAGAACTATGTAATTGGCCAATTAAAACACCATCCCTTCTTGAACCTGGGACATGATGAGGTGATATTTAAATATTGGATGATAAAATTTTTCCACCAACTCATATGTTTTATAGATGCTCTGATACAGTGGACAGTGCTGAATTTGTGTGTTTTCTACAAAAGAAGCACATATTTCTCATAGCTTATGATAAAATGCATAGCACTGTATTTACTGTTAATAATAGTCAGAATGTTTGATCACTAATAAATAAAAGGAAGTACTTAAACACCTCAATAAGCTAATTTATATGGGTCTAGCATCACAGTCATTAAACTCACTATAGGTTTGTAACAAGTAACATAAATGTGGTATAGACAATATTATAAAACATTCTTTTGGAGTCATCTTACACACTTGACTATAACAACAGGTGAGATGTGAAAATGTTTTAGGAAACTGAAAAAAAGTCAAGGGTTGTTTTTGATAAAATTTTTATAAAAATACTTTAAGAATACAGATCTATTAGAGGCAATAAATAAGTATTATATAGAGAAGTATGCAGAATTTTTTAAACATTGAGATTCTATGGAAAAATAATTCTCTGATGAACAGTGTATGAAAAAGTGGAGAGTCCAAGTAGTGAAGGGTTCAGAAGTAAACACAGAATCTCACTAAGGAAAGGGGAGTATGGTCAGACCAGTATAAAGAAAATTAACAGCATGAGAAAAACCCAAGAAGGAATTACTTTTCATCTATGCACAGTGGTGGACTTCTGTAATCTCAGCAACTTGGAAGTCTGAGACAATGGGATTACAAGTTCAAGGCCAGCCAGACAACTTAGGGAGATCCTGTCTCAATTTTAAAAATTCTAAAAGGGGAGGCTGGGGATGCAGTTCAGTGGTAAAGTCCCCTGGGTTTTATCCCTCAGAAAAAAACATAAAATGTTGATTTATGCCTTTTGATAATTTTTCAAGGTGCTTGAATTTTTGTTATTGATCATTTGTTGTGAATCATTTATAAAATTGGTGCTTTGTGTACATACCTAAAGGTGGAATTCACCTATCTGCATATAGCATAATGTCTTTGACACTCATTGTCATTTAAAATTAATCCATATAAATATCTACATAAATACTTGTATTTTATATATATATTTATGGAAGATTTGTAGATGATGTGTAAAGTAGAGGAAGGGAAATAGGAAGCATTGTGGACTGAATTTGAACAAATTTTATTCTATGCTCAATGAGTATATCAAAATGTTAAAGAGACAATTACTACATGATTTAAATGACTTAATGGATACATTGCCACCAAATAAAACAGAAAATGTATTTAATAGAACACAAGTAAATTTGCAGTCAGGTGTACTGAGGCCAGGTGGCAGTGAACAAGGGTTCAGGACATAAGATACAGGAGCCACCCCACATAGGACCAGAACTGCCAAACCCTGTGACATCTTTTTTCTGCCTTCATGTTCTTCATCTCCACTAGTGCTTGAGCCACTTTTTGAAATAAAAATTTATTGTTTGGTTAAAATAGATGTATAAATAATCTTGAAGAAATTGATGAAAAATTTACCCACTCTTTAGTATTTTGTGCTCTGTCTGAAGCAATTTTGAGTCTTTGGAAGAACACTTCAAAGTCATTACCAGATCCCAATTTATAACTCCATTTAGGGAATAAAAACAAAATTATTTTAGAGTAAAACTTTTATCAAGTTCAGATTAAAGGTTAGTTGAACTAATCTCCATTCCTTTTATGATAGTCTTAGATATGCAGAAAAGTATGAGAGGAACATTAATTGGATCATAAAACATCCAGTTTTATGGCTATTCTGTGGATTACTACTATATAACTCCCTTTTTAAAAAGATTCCTGAAAATGGAAAGTATTTTCTTTCATATTAGTTCATTTGACATCTATATTTTTGTATGTGATATAGTGAAAATAAGTAACTATTTTTTAGGTACATCAGATGTAAATTGTGCTCTAATTACTTTAAAGTATCCATATTGTTGACTTCAACAATTCTTTATACAATATAAGCATATCAGTGAATAAGCATAATTGTCAATGAAAATATTAAACATTATTTACTTACAACTTAGTAACACATTTTGTAGGAAAAAATAATCTGTTGATACACAGTATGTAGAACTACAGATAAATATTTAAGAAAAAGATGTTGAGGAAGATAAGGTTTGTTTTTTCCTGATTTTCCATGACAGATGTTAGTAAAGATTTATCAGAAATGATGTCAGGTTGCTCTGAACTTCTACTGAAGCAGTGCTTCCTTCACTCCATAGAAGAGTCTTCCCTGGCTGGGTGAGGTGAATCATACTTGCAATCCTATCAACTCAGGAGGCTGGGACAAGAGGACCACAAGTGTGAGGCCAGCTTCAGCAATTTAGGGAGAGATTTTAAAAATAAATAAATAAAAAAGGACTGGGGATGTAGCTCATAGTTAACCATACTGAGTTCAAACCCCAGTACCACAAAATAAGAAAAAACTTCATTGAACAACTGAACTACTCTAGCTCTCTAAAAACTAAGTGGATCTTAAAAGAACAGGTCTACAAAAATCACAGATTTTTTTTTCTTTATAATCCTGTTCTAACCCCTTCTAAATTGCCTCCTTTCTGTTATTTTTTTTTCCTTTTTTCCTTTTCTATCTTTTTTTTTTTTTTTTTTTGGTACTGAGGATTATACCCAAGGTCAGTTTACGAATTAGCTGCATCCCCACATCTGTTTTTTTTAAATAGGGTCTTACTAATTTATGAATGCCCCTACAAATTGCCAATATTGTACTTGAAATCTGTGATCATCTTGTCTGTGCCATGAGTCACTGGGATTAGAGATGTGAACCACTTGGACCTGAAGACTTTTATTTTATTTCTTAATAGAATTACAATAATGCAAATTTACTTATGGATCTTTCCCAAATACCTTTGGAAATGGAAGTTTCCCAAATTTCTTTGGAAATAGACTTTGGAAATATGGGAAGAAGATGATATCTAAGTGCATGAGTGTAAGGGAAAACATGAGTGAACAAATGATCTTTCTCTAAGATTGACTTGAAGAAGCTGGAAGCAGTGATGGATGCCTGCAATTGAAGCTGCTAAGGAGGCTGAAACAGGAGAATTGCAAGCTCAAAGTCACTGTAAACAACTTAGCCACACTATGTCACAAATTAAAAAAAAATAAATAAATAAATGAAAAGGTCTAGGAAAGGGGCTCAGCGGTTGAGTGCCTTTGGGTTCAATCTTAGGTACAAAAAATAATATTAATAATTGAAGAAAATACTTATCATTGATCTATTTTTCACATTATAGTTCCCTGTAGTTCCAGTACTCTCTAAATTTTCTTTCTCTCTTCTCAAATGTTACTTCCATAGATTTTCTCAATTAAGGAAATGCTTAAAAAAATAGAAATTTTGACACTAAAATTTTTTTCTCATATATTTAATTGGTGTGTTATAATTGTACTTAATTTTTAAAGTATATATTTTATTTGATAAATAAAATGGATAAAGGTTCACTTAGTTGAACTAGTCCTGAATAATCAAAACCAAAATAGAGCTATTTGTGTTAAGGTTCCACATCACTACATGAACACCAAGTTGTTCATTGGACATTTTGAGAAACCAGGAGAGAACAGCTAACCATCTAAACATGCCGGTTTTTGCCAATACAGTAAGAGAATATTCTGTATTTTAACGCTTACAAGGAAAATAAGATTGTTAACCAGTTCACCTTATCTTATACCATTTCCTAGCTTCTTCTCAAATTACATTATAAAAATCATTGTTTTGCCAGATGTGGCATAGTGCTTCTTTCTTTTTTTTTTCTGTGTTTTCTTTTTCTTTTTCTTTTTTTCTTTTTTTGCAGCTCTCTGTAAACAAGATGGAATTAATTGATTGCAAATAAAGCCAATTATTTTATTTAACCAAATAGGTTGATATTGTGTCTTTCAATGAATCAAAGGGAAAATCTTAATTAAATTTAAAAGTCTTTAAATAAGCAATCATAACTAAAACAGGGCAATGCAAATAAAACAAAACTAATTCTCAAATCAGACAATCCCCAGAACTAAAACAAATTCAGGGAACTCCAGCCAAGGACTTGACCTAACAGTATTTATTTAAACTGGAAGTGAGGTATAAGGAAAACTTAATTGGTTAATGGGCTACAAATGCTTCAGTTATTAATTGAACTTCAGATGCTGTGGTAAATCTCTGTAATGTCTTGGTATGTTACTCTTTTTTATTGTTATTGTTATTATTACTATTAATTGGTTCTGGAAGTTGAATCCCTCTTGAGCCACTGGAATTAGCAGGATGTGCCATTTTGTCAGGCTTGGTCTGTTAGGCTTAGGTGAAAGCTCAGTCCAAATCAATAGCCTCCCATGAATTGTATGTAACAGATATATCCAAATACATAAAAAGTGTGTGTGTGTGTGTCTATATATATATATATATATATATATATATATATATATATATATATATATAGAGAGAGAGAGAGAGAGAGAGAGAGAGAAGAGAAAATTGGACCTCAATCACACACACTATCCTTAGTTGAGCTGGAAACCCAAATAACACTTTCTGATTTGAAAGTAGTACAGTTTCCATCATCTAATGACATTAACACATAATCATGAATCATTGGTCATTAGCAGTGAATCAAAGTAAAAATGATAGCAGAGCAGTGGAAATACTTTCCCCCAAGTTCACAGAGTCCTCAGCCACAGTTGGATCCATAAACTGGATACTGCTTGTAACATTGAGGGCTCATGGGAAGCACTCCATTTATGCTGTTGTCTTTCTTTGTTCAATTTTGCTATACACTGTTTTCTTTTAGCTACTGTATTTGCCAACTAAATTAGTTTCTTGACTTTTTGTTTTCTACAGTGTTCCCTTCATATTTTGACTTTCTCAGCATTGTATCATTAATGATGTTTTTTTAAAATTTCTAACTCTCCCTTTTACAATTTCATCTGATATGTTATAACTCAAGCATACTATATTCACCACATCAGTTTTTATTCTTATTTCTATGAAGAATTATACTTATGCCAAAAGGAAAAAAAATGGAAAATCAACAAGGAGAGCCTTGTATCTTTGATGGAATTTTTTAAAATTCCAGAGTTCTTACCTTGATTTCACTTCTCTGTTTTATTTCCTAAGTTATAAAAAATGTGGTAATTTGAATGAGGAAGATTACAAAATTAAGGCCAACATCAGCAGCATAGGGATATATTGTCACAAAATATAACAACAACAAAAAGAAAGAGGTGGACATTATGCTCAGTGGTAGGGTGCCATTAGGTTTAATCTCCAGTACCACAGAAATGTTAAAAATAAATGTAATTAAATATTTTCAGAATAATCATTAGAGTAAGAAGTTATTTTATAATGGTGGGAAAAAGTACCAAATATGTATATAATTTATTCCTTGAAAACACCTTCCCTGGTGCCATTCCCTCCCCCTCCTTATATTTTACAGCCACCACAAAGGGAACAGCTTTCCTCCAAAGAGGAGCTTCACTTTAAATGTAGAATAATGGAGTCAGCCATCTATAGATTGAAACCTCTGAAACCAAACTCTGAGGCTCAAATAAACTTTTCCTTCTCTAAGTTGTTCTTGTCAGATATTTTGATAACAGTGTGGAAAAAGTTCAACAATATACTTAGCTAATAAAGGACTGTGTAAAATTAACAGGAGGAGAGAGAGAGAGTCAACTATAAAATCTGGTTTGTACAGAGAAGATGAACAAAGGAATATTTCTGAAACAAATTCATTATTTGAAGAATTTTTTTTTCTGTTTAGTCATCCATTTAAGAGATTAAAAACAAGTAAGGTGCTTTGACTCAGATAATAAATGAGGAAACACTCAACACATCACCAGGCTTTAAAAGCAGAGCTTACTCACTCATGAACTTTACTCATTCCTGTTTGCAAATCAAAGTATCCTCACATCCCTGAATAAAGATTACCTTACTTTCAGCTGGGCACTGTGGCCCATGTCTGTCATCCCATCCATTATGAAGACTAAGGCAAGAGGATCACATTTTCAAAGCCAGCCTCAGCAAGTAGTGACACCTTCAGCAACTTACTAGTATGTTGATCCAAAATAAAAAAATAAAAATAAAAATGACAGGGGCAGGGGTCCAGTGATTAAAAGCTCCCAGGTTTAATCCATGGAATGACAACAATAATAAAGATTACCTTATTGCATTGAACATTATCTCTTGACTGTTTATTATGTTGAGACAATCATTTATTTTTTTCTGAAGAAATAAAATCCCAGTCATTCTGTCTGCAGCATATGCCAGACATATCTTGATGCTTTGTGTGTCATAAAGATAAGTTTGAACCCATAGGATAAAAACAGATATGCTGTGGAAAACACAAAGACATTTCCTGAGTCAGGTCCCCTTGTAACCTTTATTTTTCTGCTTTCCTATTGGATAGAATATGGCCACAAATTGCCCTTTTTGTATGCACAAATAAAAATCCAGTTATTGAAACTCTTCCTTTTGACCATCTCCTATATTTGCCCAAACCAGTGGAAACAACACCCAGTCTACTTCCTTTAAGATTTGCATATATTAGTCTATACCATAACAGATTATATGAGAGGTTTTACCTTACACTGTGTATCAGTGAGAAACAAACCCTGAGACCACGTGCTCACACCTGTAATACTAGCAACTGGGAAAGCTGTGGTAGGAGGGGAACGTTTGAGGCCAGCCTCACCAGCTTCATGAGACCCTAAGCAACTTCAGACAGTGTCTTAAAATAAAAAAATAAAAATAGCTGGGGATATGTCTCAGGGGCTAAGTACCCTGAGATCAAGCCCCAATTCCAACAGAGAGAGAAAACAAGAGAGAAATTAACCTACCATGGTGGAATTGAACATATTACAAGTGATACAATTCCTTCAAAAATGATTATTTTTCTCATGGACATTCACCCACAATAGATATTTTCTGTCTTTCTTTTTTAAATAAACAGAGATATCTCATCTGTTATAAAAATATGTGTTCTTTTTCATCTGCATTTGTCTTTAAAATGTAAAACTTTTTGTGTTTAACACAATAAAGGAGCTTTATAGCAACTTTGGCTTAGTAAGTGATTTAATAATATGTCAATGCCATTCTTGATTGTGTCCATAATTCTAGGTCAAATATTGTGCTTCTTTATCACTATAAATCTTCATATTCCACTGGTACATATTTTTATCTCTGTAGAAATGTCAAAATCAACCTTACACCATAAAATAAGGCATAATTTCAAATTTCAAATTAGTGGACCCACTTGAGCATGCAAATTTGGAAATATATATCTTTCTTGCCTTTCATTGACAATTTTTTCTCCTAGCGTGTTTGTAGTACTTTGAAAACTTTCCTCAAGCTGCCATAGTATGTGCTTACACTATGCTTTCATCTTAGTGTGAGATGGGAATACTAAAAACTCTGTAGATCTAGGTCATAAAAATTCATGTTAAGCATAAAAAGGCATTTTCATAAATATGCACTGTATAGGAAAAATTTAAACTAACTTTAGGTTCCTTTTTTGTGTGAATGCAATTGAAGTGCAGTAATGAAGCTACTGTCAAGGTTAAGGATACATGTGTATGAAAATGAATGGAAGAAACTGCATAAATGTCATCCTGTTAGCAGGGTAGGCTGCAACTTTATCTACTGAGAATAAAGATGGGAGACTGGGCATGCTGGTAGGAATTGACACTGTAGATTAGCCACTGATAGGAAGGAGTGAAGAAAATGCATATTAAGAGCTGGGAATTCGATTAATAATATTTTAATATTTGCTGCCAAAATTTATTTTGGATGCTCTTTTAAGTTTATGTGTGAACTGTACTTGCATTATATTATCTGAGCTCACAGTCATTGGAATGGATGTTGGTCTATCACTTAAGCCAACTTACCTGAGAGGGAACACACAGAACCCAAAGTTAAAGCTCATTTGGAGACAATCACCTTATTTCAAAACCCTTCATTTCCTCCTGACTCATATTCTTCTTCATAATTAGTGTAGTACTGGTGGTCTTCTTGTTTTTGTTTTGTTTGTTTTGGTATTGGGTATTGACCCAGGGAACCTAACCATTTAGCTACACCCAAAACTCTTATTTCCTTTTGATACAGGGTCTTGATAAGTTTCTTGGGACTTAACTAAATTGATAAAGCTGGTCTTGAGCTAGCAACTCTGCTGTCTCAGCTTCCCAATTGAGATTACAGGCAGACTCCCCCAAACCCAGCAGTATAATTGGTATTGTATTTAAAAATTAGAGCATAAATTTACATGTAAGGCACACAATAAATGCTCAAGAAATGTAAAATTTCATAAATCTTTTCAATATAACTGATAAGTAATGAAACTGGCAAAGTCAATGTAGAGCACATCAAGGCTCCATAGTGAACACTCATTCCTGGTTATGGCAGGCAGAAATGTCTACCCAGCTTTACATTTTCAATTTTTATTAACAAACATTTGGGGATTTCTACAATAATTCAGGAAGAGCATTTAATGGCAGAAATACATTGAAAAACATATGATTAATTATGTTATGACAACAATTAAAAGTCAATGGAGTGGCTGGGGATATAGCTCAGTTGATAGAATGCCTGCTTTTCATGCATAAGGCGCTGGGTTCAATCCCTTGTGGGGGCAGTTTTTTATTTTCTCTTTTAATTTCTTTACTGGTCTCTGAATGCAGAGTCTTAAATTCATGCTATGAATGAATTCTTTACCACTGAGATACATTTCCAGGATTTTTCATTATATATTGAGTCAGGGTCTCCCTAAATTGCCCATGCTGATCTCAAACTTGCAACCCTCCTCCATCAGCCTCCCAATTAGCATGAACCACCACTGTGGTTCATTCTCTGGTCTTTATTTTCTGGTAGAATATAATATAATTATATTTCAATTCTTAGAATATTGTCCTCAGTTAACACACACACACACACACACACACACACACACACACACACACATTCCTCAGTAAACATTTTGGAGGTAGGAATAAAAAATCTAAAGCAGAAAAATAGGCAGGTGTGGTGGCACATGCTTGCACTCCTAGTTATTTAGGTTGCTGAGGCAGAAAAATTACAAATTCAAGGACAATCTGACAAATTTAGCAGGGCCCTAAACAACTTAGCAACCCCCTGACTCAAAATAATGTATAAATAAATAAGGGTGGGGAATGTATTTAATTGTTAAAGAACTCCGGCATTCAACTCCCAGTACCATAATTTAAAACATAAAAAGGAAAAATAGAAGAAAGAAAGAAAATAAAGAGGTAAAAATAAATCAGATATTTCAAAATTTAAACAACAGTGAAAGAAAAAAGCAAATTATTAAAATTGTGAAGTTATTGTTGTCGAAGAAAGTCTTATTTAATGAAATAATTGTTTCAGTTAAAATGTCTCTTTGCAAAACCGAAGTCATGTGAACTTTCTTGCATCTGCCTCCAAACCTCATCAAATATTTTTACTCTACTTCATAAACTTAATCAGTATGATTTTGTAAGTCCTTCACACAATTTTCAGAAGAGATAACCATCAGGGGCTATGACCTTAGGTGAATCCCAGGTATTTAAGGAGGGCATTTGTCTGTAGAATGCCTTTACCTCAAAGGTACCTCTAAGAAGCTGAATTCTCAGCTGCTAAGCTTTGGACACCTAAGAGTTACTGCTCATAGTTATACTGACAAATTTTCCAAAACTTCCACAACAGGGATTTCCCATAGCTAATTCTGCCGACTTGGGAATTTAGAGTAAATACTTTCAAGCTGTATTCTCTCCTAAAAATTCTTTAAATTTACTTTTCAACCTACTTGGGTTTTTGTCCAAGTAAAAACCTACTTCTTTTTCTTGGTTAAAATATATATAATTACAGCAATTTTAATAAGTGATATGAGTAATTTTCATTCTATTCCCTTGTGCTTTATTAGATTTTGCAGGTTTTAAATGAAATATTTCCACAATTTAATCAATTTTGTAACCCATAAATTGCTTATACTATTCAGTATACTGAATGTATGCAATAGTCTTTATGTACATCAATTTAAATTTTTTTGGGGGGGAGTGTGGGTCCAGGGAGTGAACTCAAAGATTCTCAACCACTAAGCCACATTTCCAGTCTTATTTTGTATTTTATTGAGGGTCTGACTGAGTTCCTTATTACCTCACTTTTACAGAAGCAGACTTTGATCTCAAGACCTCCTGCCTTAGCCTCCAGAGCATCTGGGATTATAGATGTGTTCTACTACCCTTGGTTTTAAATTTTAATGTATAGTTTTGATAGTAAAACCCTTGATGTAAAAGTCCTACATGTTATCTCTTCACAACCTTCATTTCCCAGAATAGATGAAGTGTTTTCCACTATGTGCAACCAAACTGCAGAAATTTCCAAGTGGAAAAATTGATCACTACAGAAAAATACTAGAAGTTAACATGAATTTATAATGCTTCATCAACTGCATCTCTACACTAAAATGAAGGTTCTCAACTCTAGTATAGAATGCACCAATGTTACCATTGTTAATTTATGCTATCTCTTTCTCACTAATTTTTCTTTCTTTTTTTTTATTGTACTCAGGGCTAGTTTTCCACTGTATTACAACCCATTTTGAAATGGTCTCACTAAGGTGCCAAGGCTGGCCATAAACTTAGTTTCCTTGTGACTCAGTTTGTGACTCAGTCTCCCCAGTAGCTGGGATAGTAGGCATGCACCATTGCACTGGGCTCTCCAGTTGATTTTGTTTTAAATAATAATAGATTAATTATGGCTGATTATTACTTCAGCATTCAAACACATCACTTCAAAATATGAAGGCACTCTGATGGTCAGAACTGATTATGGGAAAAATTACTTTCTGTAATGAAAAGTAATAGAAAAAAATATCTTTTTAAATTTTCTCTTCAGTCCTGGGGTTAAATCTCAAAACCTTATATGTGCTGGGCAAGTAATTACATCCCAAGTCTTACATTCTAATTTTAAAATTTTAAAAATTTAATTCTTTATTGGCACTGGGGTTTGGATAGAGTGTTGCTCTACAACTGAGTTACATAAATAACATGACATGGTGGCCATGCCAATAATACTAGTTATTCAGCATCTAGAGACAGGAGAATCCTAGGTTTCACACAACACTGGGCAACTTAGCAAGACATTATCTTTTTTCTGTTTGTGTTTTTAAGGGGCTTGGGATAGTGCTCATGGTAAATGCTTGTCTACCATATATTCAAATTGGGTTCAATTTCCATGCTGAATATAAAAATAAACATGGACTGATCCGCGCGGCCCGCCCCGCGGCTACAGATGGCGGGGAACCACCGAGAAGCGACCAGCAAGCAGGAAGAAACATTGCTGCAGATTCTGTGAAATCCGGCCGCCTGAGCACCCACTGAGCCCCGGGCTGAGTTCGGGATTTCAGACGGGGAAGGAAGCGGTACAGTTCTATCCCCCACAATGGAAACTCCATCAAGGAAACCAGCGGCCACCATCTTGGAGAGCTGAAGTAACCACCGCCACTCTCCGACAGATTGTAACAATAAAACAGGTGTGTTACTCAGCTCAGCTCCCATACAGTGGGGAATTCACATAAAATCTTTTCTAGGCTTTCCGGGGGTGGGATTATCAGAGCAAGCCTGCATAAAGACGCGGGGAAAAGTAGAGACACCTGACCTTCAACTCCCCCTCCCATTAGTGGCAAAAACGAAACCTGTCTAGCCAGTGCTGGGGAAGGGGCAAGCGGAAAAAATCAAAACAATAGAGTGCTGAGGTTCCCAAGAGACCCCCTCCACACCCAACAAATGGCAGGCTCAGAGTACAGTTTGAACTGCCGAGAGGCATCACTCAGGGGAAATCTGGTCTAGCAGAAGAAACCAGGACTAGCAGGAGAAACCAGAGGACTAGAGGCCAGGCCCTTGCGACTGGGCGGCTGGAGACCGCATGCCCGCCGGCGACAGTCCTCCCCCTGCCCGCATGACTGGGCGGCTGGAGATTGCCCACCCGCCAGCGACAGCCCACCCGCTCGCGCGACTAGGAGACTGGAGACCACCCGCCCGTCGGCGACCGACCACACAACTGGGCGGCTAGAGATCGCCCGCCCGCCGGCAACAGCCCACCCGCTGCCCGCGCGACTGGGCAGCTGGAGACCGCCCGCCCGCCAGCGACCGGGAGCTGAAACCAACCAGAGACAGTCCAGTCCCACCCCCCCCATTCGGACACCCCGGCAAGGAGCCTGGGGCCAGCCATAGCAGAGAGGTGACGTCACTGGAGCTCGGCCATCGGAATTCCTTCCCAGCAGATTCCACTTTAGCAGGCATAGTCTACCAACACAAAGGAGAGACAACAGAGATATACAAAACCAAAACAAATCTATAGAAGAGAGCAGAAACACAGCAATCAAATATAGCTGGAAAGTAACGTGAACATCATGAAAAAACAAGGGAAAAAAGGAGTACAAACAATGCAGGACAACTTAATTCTACAGGAGGACCTAGAAGCATCAGAAACAGGGATAGGGAAAGAACTCAAGGCATACCTAACTCAGATGGAAAGGAATATTAGAGAAGACTGAGGCAGCAAGTCCAAGCAATAAAAGTATATTTTGAAAATGAATTAAACAAACAAATTCAAATGGCAAAGGACGAGCTTTACCAGGAGATAGAGATCTTAAAAAAATCAAACAGTAATCCTAGAAATGCAGGAAACTATAAACCAAATTAAAAACTCAAACGAGAATATTACCAATGGACTAGATCAAGTAGAAGTCAGAACATCAGATAATGAAGACAAAGATTATTAACTTGAAAAGAATATAGTCAACACAGAAAAGATGCTTAAATCCCATGACCAATCTATTCAAGAGATATGGGATGTCATAAAAAAAACAAATTTGAGAGTCATCAGGATAGAAGAAGGCATAGAGATTCAAACCAAAGGAATGGACAGCATATTAAATGAAATAATTCTAGAAAACTTCCCAGAGATGAAAGATGGAATGGATTGCCAAATCCTGGAAGCCTACAGGACCCCAAACATTCAAAACCATAATAGACAAACTCCAAGACATATAATTATGAAGATAGCCAACATACAGAACAAGGAGAGAATATTAAAAGCTACGAGAGAAAGGAGGCAGATTATATTCCGGGGTAAACCAATTAGGTTAACGACTGATTTTTCATCACAGACGTTGAAAGCGAGAAGATCCTGGAACAATGTATTTCAAACGCTGAAAAAATAATGGATTCCAACCAAGAATACTGTATCCAGGAAAATTAAGCTTCACATTTGACAATGAAATTAAAATCTTTCACGATAAACAAAAGCTAAAAGAATTTGAAGCCAGAAAACCAGCACTGCAAAGCATTTTGAGAAAAATACTACAAGAAGTGGAATTGAAAAATAGTGCCCAAAACTAACAGTGGGAGGTATCTCAGTAAAGGGGGAGGAAAATAACCAAAAAGTAAAAACTAGCCAAACTAAAATAAATAAATAAATAAACATGACTGGAAGTACAAATCATATTTCAATTGTAACCTTAAATGTTAATGGCCTAAACTCACCAATCAAGAGACATAGGCTAGTAACCTGGATCAAAAAAACAAATCCAACAATATGCTGCCTTCAGGAGACTCATATGATAGGAAAAGACATACACAGGCTGAAGGTGAAAGGTGGGAAAAATCATACCACTCACATGGCCCTTGGAAGCAAGCAGGAGTGGCCATACTCATATAGAATAAAATCAACTTCAAACCTAAGTTAATCAAAAGGGATAAAGAAGGACACTATATACTGTTAAAAGGAACCATCCACCAACAAGACATAACAATTATCAATTTATATGCACCAAACAATGGAGCTGCAACGTTCATAAAACAAACTCTCCTCAAGTTCAAGAGTCAAATAGACTACAACACAATAATTATGGGTGACTTCAACACACCACTCTTGCCATTAGACAGATCCTCTAGACAAAAACTGAATAAAGAAACTATAGAACTCAACAGCACAATCAATAACCTAGACTTAACCGACATATATAGAATATATCAACCATCATCAAGTGGATACACGTTCTTCTCAGCAGCACATGGATCCTACTCAAAGATAGACCATATATTATGCCATAGGGCAACTCTTAGTAAATATAAAGGCATGGAGATAATACCATGCACCATATCTGATCATAATGGAATGAAACTGGAAATCAATGATAAAAGAAGGAAGGAAAAATCCTACATCACATGGAAAATGAACAATATGCTACTGAATGATCAATGGGTTACAGAAGACATAAAGGAGGAGATAAAAAAAATTCTTAGAGACAAATGACAATACAGACACAACATACCGGAATCTATGGGACACAATGAAAGCAGTTTTAAGAGGGAAATTCATTTCTTGGAGTTCTTTCCTCAAAAAAAGAAAAAAAAACAACAAATAAATGAACTCACACTACAACTCAAAAACCTAGAAAAGGAAGAGCAAAACAACAGCAAATGTAGTAGAAGACAAGAAATAATTAAAATTAGAGCAGAAATCAATGAAATTGAAACAAAAAAAATCACTGAAAAAATTGATAAAACTAAAAGTTGGTTCTTTGAAAAAATAAATAAGATCCACAGGCCCTTAGCCATGCTAACGAAGAGAAGAAGAGCGAGAACTCAAAATACTAACATACGGGATGAAAAAGGCATTGTGCCCGCAGTCTGGCTGGGCACAATCAGGAGCCACTTGTCAAAAGAAACTAACATTATTTTTAGAACCACACACGCCAAACAAAACAGCCTCTCAGGAAAAATCCTCAGAGCCTCAACTGCCACCACCGGCTTTCCACAAGCCTCTCTCTCCCACACAAGCTTCTCCCCACCTCCCACAATCCTCCTGCTCTTGAGGCCGATTGGCTAGGTCACGTGGGCAGAGCCAAAAAAGTCCCCCAATGAGCAGCTCCGTGGTCTGAAAGGGCAGGGAAACAGCCCAATGAGCATCACCGCAGAGGAGCCAATCAGCTAGATGTTGCTGGGGCCACTGTGAGCCAATCATCAGCCGGCAGCTGGAAGTTTGCTGGCAGCTGGAAGTTTGCTGGGGCCCCTTCGGCTGTGGCTCTCAACAGGCAATATCACAACGGACAATACAGAAATACAGAAGATAATTAGAAAGTATTTTGAAACCCTATATTCCAATAAAATAGAAGATAGTGAAGATATCGATAAATTTCTTAAGTCATATGATCTGCCCAGATTGATTCAGGAAGGCACACACAATTGAAACAGACCAATAACAAAGGAAGAAATAGAAGAAGCCATCAAAAGACTACCAACCAAAAAAAGCCCTGGACCAGATGGGTATACAGCGGAGTTCTACAAAACCTTCAAGGAAGAATTAATACCAATACTTTTCAAGCTATTTCAAGAAATAGAAAAAGAAGGAGCTCTTCCAAATTCATTCTATGAGGCCAACATCACCCTGATCCCAAAACCAGACAAAGACACTTCAAAGAAAGAAAACTACAGACCAATATCTCTGATGAACTTGGATGCAAAAATTCTCAATAAAATCCTGGTGAATCGAATACAAAAGCATATCAAAAAAATTGTGCGCCATGATCAAGTAGGATTCATCCCTGGGATGCAAGGGTGGTTCAATATACGGAAATCAATAAATGCTATTCACCACATCAATAGACTTAAAGACAAGATCATCTCGATAGATGCAGAAAAAGCATTCAACAAAGTACAGCATCCCTTTATGTTCAAAACACTAGAAAAATTAGGGATAACAGGAACTTACCTCAACATTGTAAAAGCTATATATGCTAAACCTCAGGCTAGCATCATCCTACATGGAGAAAAAGTGAAGGCATTCCCTCTAAAATCTGGAACAAGACAGGGCTACCCTCTCTCACCACTTCTATTCAATTTAGTCCTTGAAATACTAGCCAGAGCAATTAGACAGGCAAAAGAAATTAAAGGCATAAAAATAGGAAAAGAAGAACTTAAATTATCGCTATTTGCGGATGACATGATAATATATTTAACAGACCCAAAAGGGTCTACAAAGAAACTGCTAGAGTTAATAAATGAATTCAGCAAAGTGGCAGGATATAAAATCAACATGCATAAATCAAAGGCATTCCTGTATATCAGCAACAAAACTTCTGAAATGGAAATGAGGAAAACCACTCCATTCACAATATCCTCAAAGAAAATAAGATACTTGCAAATCAACCTAACAAAAGAAGTGAAAGATTTATATAATGAAAACTACAGAACCCTAAAGAGAGAGATAGAAGAAGATCTTAGAAGATGGAAAAATGTACCCTGTTCATGGATAGGCAGAACCAACATCATCAAAATGGCGATATTACCCAAAGTTCTCTACAGGTTTAATGCGATGCCAATCAAGATCCCAATGGCATGTCTTGTAGAAATAGATAAAGCAATCATGAAATTCATATGGAAAAACAAAAGACCCAGAATAGCAAAAGCAATTCTAAGCAGGAAGTGTGAATCTGGAGGTGTAGCGATACCAGAGTTCAAACTGTACTACAGAGCAATAGTAACAAAAACAGCATGGTACTGGTACCAAAACAGGCGGGTGGACCAATGGTACAGAATAGAGGACACAGAAAATCCACAAAATTACAACTTTCTTATATTTGATAAAGGGGCCAAAAACATGCAATGGAGGAAGGATAGCATCTTCAACAAATGGTGCTGGGAAAATTGGAAATCCATATGCAACAAAATGAAACTGAATCCCTTTCTCTCGCCATGCACAAAAGTTAATGGATCAAGGAGCTAGATATCAAATCAGAGACACTGCATCTGATAGAAGAAAAAGTTGGCTACGATCTACATATTGTGGGATCAGGCTCCAAATTCCTTAATAGGACGCCCATAGCCCAAGAGTTAATGACAAGAATAAACAAATGGGACTTACTTAAACTAAAAAGTTTTTTTCTCAGCAAGAGAAACAATAAGAGAGGTAAATAGAGAGCCTACATCATGGGAACAAATTTTTACCCCTCACACTTCAGATAGAGCCTTAATATCCAGAATATACAAAGAACTCAAAAAATTAAACAATAAGATAACAAATAACCCAATCAACAAATGGGCCAAGGACCTGAACAGACACTTCTCAGAGGAGGACATATAATCAATCAACAAGTACATGAAAAAATGCTCACCATCTCTAGCAGTCAGAGAAATGCAAATCAAAACCACCCTAAGATACCATCTCACTCCAGTAAGATTGGCAGCCATTATGAAGTCAAACAACAACAAGTGCTGGAGAGGATGTGGGGAAAAGGGTACTCTTGTACATTGCTGGTGGGACTACAAACTGGTGCGGCCAATTTGGAAAGCAGTATGGAGATTCCTGGGAAAGCTGGGAATGGATCCACCATTTGACCCAGCTATCGCCCTTCTTGGACTATTCCCTGAGGATCTTAAAACAGCTCACTATAGGGATACTGCCACATCAATGATCATATCGGCACAATTCACAATAGCTAGACTGTGGAACCAACCTAGATGCCCTTCAATAGATGAATGGATAAAAAAAATGTGGCATCTATACACAATGGAGTATTACACAGCACTAAAAAATGACAAAATCATAGAATTTGCAGGGAAATGGATGGCATTAGAGAAGATTATGCTAAGTGAAGCTAGCCAATGCTTAAAATACAAATGCCAAATATCTTATTTGATATAAAGAGAGCAACTAAGAACAGAACAGGGAGGAAGGGCATGAGGAAAAGATTAACATTAAACAAAGATGAGTGGGGGGAGAGAAAGGGAGAGAGAAGGGAAAGCATATGGAAATGGTAGGAGACCCTCAATTTTACACAAAATTACATATAAGAGGTTGTGAGGGGAAAGTGGGGGGGGGACAAGGGAGAGAATTGAACTCAGCACATGAGGTAGAGAGCGAAGATGGGAGGGGAGGGGAGGGTGGATAGTAGGGGATAGGAAAAGTAGCAGAATACAACAGTCACTAATATGCCATTATGTAAAAATGTGAGTGTGTAACCATCTGCAATTTGTATTTGGGGTAAAAATGGGAGTTCATAACCCAATTGAGTCAAATGTATGAAAGATGATATATCATGAGCTTTGTAATGTTTTGAACAACCAATAAAAAATAAAAAAATAAAAAATAAATAAATAAATGAAAATTTAAAAAAATAAAAAAATAAACATGTTGTCAAAATATGCAGAATTGGCGCCCCCTCCCCCTGCACCGGCAAGGTAGAGGGAACTGTGACCACGCACAGAGCAGGCCCAGCGGCCTGCTGAGGGGCAGAGCCACCCCCAAACCCCGCACCTGCCAGGTGACCACCGACAGAAAAGACCCAGTGGCCCGCGGTGGGACAGAGCTTCCAATCACTCCTGCAAGGTAGGCGGGCCTGCGACCCACCGGCAGAAGAGGAGCAGCGGCCTGCTGAGAGGCAGAGCCGCCCCCTCCCCCTGTGCCGGCAAGGTAGAGGGAACTGTGACCACCCACAGAACAGGCCCAGCGGCCTGCTGAGGGGCAGAGCCGCCCCCCACCCCCCGCGCCTGTCAGGTAGGCGGAACTGTGACCACTGACAGAAAAGGCCCAGTGGCCCGCGGAGTGGCAGAGCTTCCAATCACTCCTGCAAGGTAGGCGGGCCTGCGACCCACCGGCAGAAGAGGAGCAGCGGCCTGCTGAGAGGCAGAGCTGCCCCCTACCCCCCCGCCTGCAAGGTAGACGGAACTGTGACCACCATCAGAACAGGCCAGACCTGCAACTGAGAGACAGAGCAGACCCAGTGGCCTGAGGAAGGGTAGAGCCGCCCCCCCCGCGCCTGCAAAATAGGCAGACCTGCAACCCACTGGCAGTACAGCCCCAGAGGCCTGCAGAGGGGCAGTGCCTCTGCCTGCGCCTGCAAAGTAGAACTGTGACCACTGACAGAACAAGCCTAGTGGCCCGCAGAGGGACAGAGCCGCCACCCGCGCCTGCGAGGGAGACTTTGCAACTATACAAGACCAATATAAATATATAGGGGGAAAAGTCAATAGCACAACAGTTTCACCAAGTAGAAAGGAACACGAACAGTATGAAGAGACAAGGAAAGAAAGGACCACAAGCATTGCAGGTCAACTCAACGTTAGAAGAGGTAATAGCTGCAGCAGATGGAATGTCAGATAAAGAATTCAGGATATACATGCTTCAGATGATCTGGAGTCTCAAGGAAGACATCAGACAGCAAAATCAGACAATGAAAGATCACTTCAACAATGAATTACATAAACAAATCCAAGAAGCAAAAGATCAACTATACAGGGAAATAGAGGTTATAAAAAACAAACAAACAGAAATCCTAGAAATGCAGGAAGCAATAAGCCAACTTAAAAACTCAATTGAGAATACTACCAGCAGAGTAGAACACTTAGAAGACAGAACATCAGACAATGAAGATAAAGTATTTCAACTTGAAAAGAACATAGACAGCTCAGCAAGACTGTTAAGAAACCATGAGCAGAACATCCAAGAAATATGGGATAACATCAAGAGACCAAATTTAAGAGTCATTGGGATACAGGAAGGGACAGAGTTTCAAACCAAAGGAATGAGCAATCTATTCAATGAAATAATATGAGAAAACTTCCCAGACTTGAAGAATGAGACAGAACCCCAAATCCTAGAAGCCTACAGGACGCCGAATGTGCAAATTCATAAGAGACCCACACCTAGACACATTATAATGAAGATGCCCAACATACAGAATAAGGAGAGAATTTTAAAAGCTACAAGAGAAAGGAAGCAGATTACATTTAGGGGTAAGCCAATCAGGATAACAGCTGATCTTTCAACACAGACTCTGAAAGCTAGAAGATCCTGGAATAACATATTTCAAACACTGAAAGAAAATGGGTTCCAACCAAGAATTGTGTTTCCAGCGAAATTAAGCTTCAGGATGGAAGATGAAATTAAAACCTTCCACGATAAACAAAAGTTAAAAGAATTTGCAGCTAGAAAACCATCTCTTCAAAACATCCTTGGCAAAACATTACAGGAAGAGGAAATGGAAAATAACAATGAAAACCAACAGTGGGAGGTAGGACACTAAAGGGGGGAAAATAATCAAAGAGGAAAACAAACCATGTTTAGTAACATAAATAAACAAATATGGCTGGAACAACAACCCATATCTCAATAATAACCCTAAATGTTAATGGCTTAAACTCACCAATTAAGAGACACAGGCTAGTAGAATGGATCACAAAACAAGACCCAACAATATGCTGCCTACAGGAGACGCATTTGGTAGGAAAAGACATACATAGGCTGAAGGTGAAAGGTTGGGAAAAATCATATCACTCATATGGACTTCGGAAACAAGCAGGAGTATCCATACTCATATCAAATAAAATAGATTTCAAGCCAAAGTTAATCAAAAGGGATAAAGAGGGACACTACATACTGCTCAAGGGAACCATACACCAACAAGACATAACAATCATAAATATATATGCCCCAAACAATGGTGCAGCTGTGTTCATCAAACAAACTCTTCTCAAGTTCAAGAGTCTAATAGACCACCATACAATAATCATGGGAGACTTCAACACACCTCTATCACCACTGGACAGATCTTCCAAAAAAAAGTTGAATAAGGAAACTATAGAACTCAATAACACAATTAATAACCTAGACTTAATTGACATATATAGAATATACCACCCAACATCAAGCAGTTACACTTTTTTCTCAGCAGCACATGGATCCTTCTCAAAAATAGATCATATATTATGTCACAGGGAAACTCTTAGACAATATAAAGGAGTAGAGATAATACCATGCATCCTATCTGATCATAATGGAATGGAACTGAAAATCAATGATAAAAGAAGGAAGGGAAAAGAATACATCACTTGGAGAATGAACAATAGGTTACTGAATGATCAATGGGTTATAGAAGACATCAAGGAAGAAATTAAAAAATTCTTAGAGATTAATGAAAACACAGACACAACATATCGGAATCTATGGGACACATTGAAAGCAGTTCTAAGAGGAAAATTCATTGCTTGGAGTTCATTCCTTAAAAAAAGAAAAAAAAAACAACAAATAAATGATCTCATACTTCATCTCAAAATCCTAGAAAAAGAAGAGCAAAACAACAGTCAAAAAAGTAGAAGGCAAGAAATAATTAAAATCAGAGCTGAAATTAATGAAATCGAAACAAAAGAAACAATTGAAAAAATTGACAAAACTAAAAGTTGGTTCTTTGAAAAAATAAACAAAATCGACAGACCCTTAGCCATGCTAGCGAAGAGAAGAAGAGATAGAACTCAAATTACTAACATACGGGATGAAAGAGGCAATATCACAATAGACACTTCAGAAATACAGAAGATAATCAAACATTATTTTGAATCCTCATACTCCAATAAATTAGAAGATAGTGAAGGCATAGATAAATTTCTTAAGTCATATGATCTGCCCAGATTGAGTCAGGAGGATATAGACAACCTAAACAGACCAATATCAATTGAGGAAATAGAAGAAACCATCAAAAGACTACCAACTAAGAAAAGCCCAGGACCAGATGGGTATACAGCAGAGTTTTACAAAACCTTTAAAGAGGAACTAATACCAATACTTTTCAAGCTACTTCGGGAAATAGAAAAAGAGGGAGAACTTCCAAATTCATTCTACGAGGCCAACATCACCCTGATACCTAAACCAGACAAAGACACTTCAAAGAAAGAAAACTACAGACCAATATCTCTAATGAACCTAGATGCAAAAATCCTCAATAAAATTCTGGCGAATCAGATACAAAAACATATCAAAAAAATTGTGCACCATGTTCAAGTAGGATTCATCCCTGGGATGCAAGGCTGGTTCAATATACGGAAATCAATAAATGTTATTCACCACATCAATAGACTTAAATATAAGAATCATATGATCATCTCGATAGATGCGGAAAAAGCATTTGACAAAGTACAGCATCCCTTTATGTTCAAAACTCTAGAAAAACTAGGGATAACAGGAACATACCTCAATATTGTAAAAGCAATCTATGCTAAGCCTCAGGCTAGCATCATTCTGAATGGAGAAAAATTGAAGGCATTCCCTCTAAAATCTGGAACAAGACAGGGATGCCCTCTCTCACCACTTCTGTTCAACATAGTTCTCGAAACACTGGCCAGAGCAATTAGACAGCCGAAAGAAATTAAAGGCATCAAAATAGGAAAAGAAGAACTTAAATTATCACTATTTGCAGATGACATGATTCTATACCTAGCAGACCCAAAAGGGTCTACAAAGAAACTATTAGAGCTAATAAATGAATTCAGCAAAGTGGCAGGATATAAAATCAACACGCATAAATCAAAGGCATTCCTGTACATCAGTGACAAATCCTCTGAAATGGAAATGAGGACAACCACTCCATTCACAATATCTTCAAAAAAAATAAAATACTTGGGAATCAACCTAACAAAAGAGGTGAAAGACTTATACAATGAAAACTACAGAACCCTAAAGAGAGAAATAGAAGAAGATCTTAGAAGATGGAAATATATACCCTGTTCATGGATAGGCAGAACTAACATCATCAAAATGGCGATATTACCAAAAGTTCTCTATAGGTTTAATGCAATGCCAATCAAAATCCCAATGGCATTTCTTGTAGAAATAGAGAAAGCAATCATGAAATTCATATGGAAAAACAAAAGACCCAGAATAGCAAAAACAATGCTAAGCAGGAAGTGTGAATCAGGTGGTATAGCGATACCAGACTTCAAACTATACTACAGAGCAATAGTAACAAAAACAGCATGGTACTGGTACCAAAACAGGCGGGTGGACCAATGGTACAGAATAGAGGACACAGAAGCCAATCCACAAAACTACAACTACCTTATATTTGATAAAGGGGCTAAAAGCATGCAATGGAGGAAGGATAGCATCTTCAACAAATGGTGCTGGGAAAACTGGAAATCCATATGCAACAAAATGAAACTGAATCCCTTTCTCTCGCCATGCACAAAAGTGAATTCAAAATGGATCAAGGAGCTTGATATCAAATCAGAGACACGCCGTCTGATAGAAGAAAAAGTTGGCTACGATCTACATACTGTGGGGTCGGGCTCCAAATTCCTCAATAGGACACCCATAGCACAAAAGTTAATAACTAGAATCAACAAATGGGACTTACTCAAACTAAAAAGTTTTTTTCTCAGCAAAAGATACAATAAGAGAGGTAAATAGAGAGCCTACATCCTGGGAACAAATCTTTACTCCTCACACTTCAGATAGAGCCCTAATATCCAGAGTATACAAAGAACTCAAAAAATTAGACAATAAGAGAACAAACAACCCAATCAACAAATGGGCCAAGGACCTGAACAGACACTTCTCAGAGGAGGACATACAATCAATCAACAAGTACATGAAAAAATGCTCACCATCTCTAGCAGTCAGAGAAATGCAAATCAAAACCACCCTAAGATGCCATCTCACTCCAGTTAGGTTGGCAGCCATTATGAAGTCAAACAACAACAAGTGCTGGCGAGGATGTGGGGAAAAGGGTACACTTGTACATTGCTGGTGGGACTGCAAACTGGTGCAGCCAATATGGAAAGCAGTATGGAGATTTCTTGGAAAGCTGGGAATGGAGCCACCATTTGACCCAGCTATTCCCCTTCTCGGTCTATTCCCTAAAGACCTAAAAAGAGCATGCTACAGGGACACTGCTACATCTATGTTCATAGCAGCACAATTCACAATAGCTAGACTGTGGAACCAACCTAGATGCCCTTCAATGGATGAATGGATAAAAAAAAATGTGGCATTTATACACAATGGAGTATTACTCTGCATTAAAAAATGACAAAATCATAGAATTTACAGGGAATTGGATGGCATTAGAGCAGATTATGCTAAGTGAAGCTAGCCAATCCCTAAAAAACAAATGCCAAATGTCTTCTTTGATATAAGGAGAGTAACTAAGAACAGAGTAGGGTTGAAGAGCATGAGAAGAAGATTAACATTAAACAGGGATGAGAGGTGGGAGGGAAAGGGAGAGAGAAGGGAAAATGCATGGAAATGGAAGGAGACCCTCAGAGTTATACAAAAGTACATACAAGAGGAAGTGAGGGGAAGGGGAAAAATAATATAAGGGGGACAAACGAATGTCAGTAGAGGGAGCAGAGAGAGAAGAGGGGAGGGGAGGGGAGGGGAGGGGAGGGGGGATAGTAGAGGATAGGAAATGCAGCAGAATACAACAGACACTAGTATGGCAATATGTAAATCAATGGATGTGCAACTGATGTGATTCTGCAATCTGTATATGGGGTAAAAATGGGAGCTCATAACCCACTTTAATCAAATTGTGAAATATGATATATCAAGAACTATGTAATGTTTTGAACAGCCAACAATAAAAAATTTAAAAAAAAATATGCAGAATTGGGTCAGCAGTAGGTCAGATGGGGAGCATTAGAAACATGGGCTACTTATATTGCAAGCTGGACCCTTTCATAGTGAGGTTATGTAACAACTGCCTTCTCAAAAAATTAACTGCATTATCTAGGATTCCTTCAAATTATTATTATTATTATTATTATTATTATTATTATTATTATTATTTGCTTCTGATGATATCCCACATAACAATATTAATTTAGGCTAATTTGTAAAAATCTGGCTTTCTTCTAACTCAAGATTGCTCTTCTCCAAAACACCGCCTTTTTTCAGTACACAAAGGATGAATCCTACAAGACTGTCTTCTCTACTGCTAAAGACTATGATTAAGTTGCAGAAAAACCTTTTAAAGGAAATGGATCCATTATGGAAAATGAGTCAAGAGATGCAAGATAATCTAAACGAGGAAGTTCACAAAACTTATTTCTTCATGGTAAATATGAAAATGTTTTATTTTTTTTAATGCAGACTAAAATGATGCTGTCAGCTCACTTGAGGTATCATTGGAGGATAGCATTTTTCTCTCAGAAGAAGCAGGTTTTCTGGTAATATTACAAATTGATTTGTGAAAACAAGCTAATGTGAAGAATATTACTAATTTGTTGGGGTGAGTTGAGTCATGACCCATATTACTTGTCCAACTTTGGAGGTTTGGTTAAATCTTCCCAGACACTGAGGATAAGATAGTAATGAAGTCCTTAGTTTGAAAGAGAGGAGAAATATAGATTTTTAACTACGGCAAAGTTGAGTTGGGGGTTTTTAAAGTAATATATAGTGTTATATAATTATTTAAAAATCGTCAGAAAAATCAAACAAAGGAATAAAAGAAAAGAAAGAAGATTCATATAAAAGAGGTAAACTAATTCAGATAAAATAATGTATTAAGATCCCTGAAGAGATATCATAAGGCGACAGCCTGAGATCCCTCAGAGGTCTTCATTTAAACAGGAGAGAGGAAAGAAACTGAGAAAGAAATTATCACAAAATTCCATTGAGGTAAAACGTAAAATGCTGCACCCGAATTGGCAACCACAACTGCTATCTCAACTCTGAAATAGAATAATCAGCAAACCGAGAAGAAAAGTGGTTCAGGCTCAGCAGATTCAGAGGCTCAGTACTGCATGGGGAATCATACTTCAGACACAGTAGGCTGTGTCAGTAGGCTGATACTCACCTTGGAAGCAATTGAGCCTGTGTATCAGTCCAGTGATGGTCTGGGCAGAAAGTGCTGGCTTTATAGGCTGAGGCATGTGCAACCGCACTGACTCACTCCTGTAAGGAGGAAGAGGACATGAATTTTCTCATGTAAAAGATGTCATCACAGTTTTTAAAGAACCATTCCATTGAAAATATTTCTTGAAAACCTTTCTCATCAGAGTGTACCTCTATGATCATGAGAAGGGACTCTTCCTAGGAGTCTTTCTTACTTTATTTGCCTTTTAACAACTCATTCTCAAAGGTGCCTGTTTCATTTCCTAACTAGGAAAAACTATCCCATGCACCTGAGTGTTTCTGATTTACAATGTAAAACCATACAGAGTTGTATTTATGAATGCTAGCATTCAGTCCAGCAAAATATACATCCGTCAACCACAGGGGAAAAGAGAAGCTAACTTCTGATAAAGGGAACAGGAAATCATATTCGCACAAACATATGCACACACAGTTGATTATTATCTACAAAAAATATTTCTTCACTTTGTTAGAAACAGCTTGATCCTTTTCATAGCTCACAGGTTGCTCTAGTTGCACTAAAAACTAAACTTACATTGTCATTAGATCTCCCAAGTCCTGAAAAAAAAAGGCTTAGATTTCCTAAGAAATATGATGGCATTTTGTTTTTTGGAAAGTTCAGGTAAGTATCAAATATCATCACAGCAACCCTTGTTATAAATTCATTTTCATATCTCAGGACAATACTGGTAAAGCATATTTGAAGAAACTGAATTCTTGAAGAATTCATTACCCAGAGGGTGAGAAAAGAGTGAGTAGGAAGGACCTGGGTAGCGCAGAATAGATAATGTCTCTAATGAGGGCATTTCAAACCCACAAATTCTAAACAGAATTAAGAAACCATTAGCCTTTCCAAAATTTCTTCATATTATCCAGTGGTAGGAAAAAATGGAATGTTCATGAATAAATGCTTATTTTCTGGTTCTAGGGAAACAAGCTTCAAAACAATAATTTAAGAAGTAAACATTTGCTAGGACATCTACTCACAAAATTCCATAAATTTTGCTTATTTGTAGTGAGAATAGAAGTTAAACTTTACCTAGATTATATCTAAGGAGGAAAGAGCGCCCATCATTGATACAGGAGATGTAAAAATTTAGATGTAGCACTGTAGGGATAGGTTACCTAGATCATATTTCCACATGATTTTATCCTCCTCCACTTAACCCTCATTTTTGGCCAATACCTTTTATCAGTATGTTACATATACCTTAAATTCATATCTACCCATTTCTCAGAAATTGCAATTTTACTCTTCTTTAATCTTGACTGATTTTCTATTCTTTATAATGATTGAAGTTACCAAGCCATCCTATTATCTGCTTTTATAGAATTTTATCTGATACATGAGTGTGTAAAATATCCAAAGGAAAAGTTTTGATTGATAATTTATCCTCCCACATATAAAAGCATCTATGCAAGCAATTAGAATTTAGAGATGAGTCACACTTCATTATATGCAATAGTCTCATCTATGGTAAGTAAATAAATTTTAATCTCAAACCTCCCTATAACACTGCTTGGTCATTTGTTTGACCAGCATAGTCAAATTTTACTTTGAGGATTAGAACCCACCAGAAAAGCTATGCCTAATATCCTTACACTATGATGTTAAAGTTACTATAGATAAATTTCTAGTATGTTTCTTTTAAGCTAAGTGTTAGGAAAATAGACTTATCATTACCATCCATGAACTAATAATTTTGTTCTCTTCATTTAGATTTTTCTGATTTACATGGATCTTTTCCCATATCTTATTTGCTTTAGCAGCTTCTCTTTTGTATGTATGTATATGTATACATCTATATGTAAATTAAAACACTTGTGAAGAAAATACATTTGTTTCCATCTCACAATGATAGAATCAACAAATAAGATACAAGTACTTTTGTAGGAAGAAAAAAAATTGTAATACTTTCTTTTTTACCATTGATGATTATGAATTTTAGAAGATTTCAGGCTCAAAAAGTACAAAATGTAATGTAGCTAGGGATAGTGTGGCAATTGGCATAAGAATTGGGATTTTTCTGATGCTCTCCCCCAATAATTCCAAAGCACTTTATGCTATTTATTCCCTTGTGTTAGTATATATGCATACTATATAGAAATATTTTGTATTGATAATTTAGTATCCTGTAACTCTTTTGAAATGAGAACTTTCTAATGTGTTAGTGTTAAACTCAAAATTAAAGAAGTCATGTACCTTATCAATAGCCCTGTAGAAGCAAGCTTCACTATGGCAAATATATTTATGTACTTTATTTATTGCTTACACATTTGTTACTTAGCTTCTTCCTTTATACTAATTGTGTAGGATGCAGTAAAGAACAGGGCAATCATCATCAGGATCTTCATCTTTATTATAATCCCTGAGCTCTCTCACTCACTTACCTGGTACTCCTCAGCAGCCCCTTCTACTGAAGAAAGCTCCTGAGCCCTGTGCTCTTGAGAGCTGGAGCAGAGCAAATACAGCAGGGGCTTTTCCTCTTCACAGAACATCTTATTTTTCTCTTTGTGGATCACACACATTGTCTTCAGAACTCAGGAATTTCCTGAGACTGGCTTTTCTGGAAGTAGACATCAAATTCTTCAGAAGAATATTGTTTTTGACATATTTCTGTTGTGATGGCTCTCTGCACACAGGACAAGAGGCAGGAGTTTGGGCTTGTTCCCAGAAAAGACAGAGAAAGGGCCTACAAAAGCTGTGCCCATTGCCTATGGTGGCTGGGTCCATAAAGTAGTTCAGGCAGATGGAGCAGGTGCATTCTTTCTTGAAGGCTTGTGAGATTTCTATGTCCCTTTTCTGAGGGAAGACTATCAATAGATTTTATTCATCTATCTTAGAAGAGAAAAATTCCTAAATAAAATTTTTCTCAAGTTCTTATTGAATAGCACATTTCTGCCTATGGCAAAATAGACTTCCTTTTATGTAATACAAGAAATTAATAAATAAACAGATAACACAAATAAATTATGCATTTAAGAGAATATCACTCTCTACCAAGTCTAAACTATTACAAAGCAGCACTTCACACTGTGAAAATATGTAATTATTTTAATCTGTTCCAGAAAACAAGGCATCATTTATAAGTTTATTTAGCTAAAGATTTGGGTTCTCATTTCTACAGTGGTTGAATTTCTAGAAATATGAGGGACAGAATATTCCTAAATATATTTTTAGATCTACAAGTGCAAAATTACAAGTTATCTGGAAACTAATTTCTGAGTCCTTATAAAATACAGAGGACCAACTAGGGAATACACAACTAACAAAATTAAATTAATTATCACTTTATTATTTTTTTTGAATTTTATTTATTTTTTTATTGGTTGTTCAAAACATTACAAAGCTCTTGACATATCATATTTCATACATTAGATTCAAGTGGGTTATGAACTCCCATTTTTACCCCAAATACATTTTGCAAAATCACATCAGTTACACACCCACATTTTTACATAATGCCATATTAGTAACTGTTGTATTCTGCTACCTTTCCTATCCTCTACTATCCCCCCTCCCCTCCCCTCCCATCTTCTCTCTCTAACCCATCTACTGTGATTCATTTCTCTCCTTGTTTTTTCCAATTTCCCTCACAACCTCTTATATGTAATTTTGTATATCAATGAGGGTCTCCTTCCATTTCCATGCAATTTCCCTTTTCTCTCCCTTTCCCTCCCACCTCATGTCTCTGTTTAATGTTAATCTTTTCCTCCTGCTCTTCCTCCCTGCTATGTTCTTATTTGCTCTCATTATATCAAAGAAGACATTTGGCATTTGTTTTTTAGGATTTGGCTTGGTAAAGCAGCTACAGTTCCACTATAAATTGTGTGGTTACCTAACCAGTGGGTCCATGGTTTCACCAGTGCTTGTTGCAGAAGGAAAAATATGAAGTCAGCTCCAGGATCACATGCTCAAGTTGTAGAGGATGTAGATTAAAATGTCTCTCAGAGTTCCAAAATGTGCTTTAGAGAAGAATGAGCTTGTCTTCAGGAGTGCCCTTTTACTGATTTCCTGAAGTCAACACCCAGTTTTTCCTTGATTTCCTTTCAAGATGCTTCCAATCAATGTTAGTGTAGGTAATTGGGTTAGTGTGGGTGATTGGATTAGTGTGGGTGGTTAAGTATGAGGGTGATTAGTTTTCAGGTACAGAATATTGAAATATCACCTTATCTAATCTTCATAAATAAAGCTCCACAGGCTAACCAACCATCACTGATTTAGAAAAACAAAACAAAACAAAAAACAAACAAACAAAAAAAAAGTGAATCCTCAGTTTCAGATTGTATCTAATTTTTTTAGTTGTGTTCTTTTAATTTTTTGATTTTAAAAACATAGAGGATGTCATCAATATATGATTTTTAGTAAATATCTTTGATCATTTATAAATATATTGCCTGAGATTGATTTTAGTTTTATTTCATCACTATGAGAGGGATTTAGTTTAAATAATATCTTTTACTCACCAGGTGTGGGAGGTCAAGCCTATATTCCTAATTGGGGAAGCTGAAGCAGGTGGCTCAGCAGTTCAAACCCCAGCCTCCGCAATTAGTAAGGTCCTAAGCAAGTCAGAAAGGACCTATCTCTAACTAAAGTGTAAAAAAGGGCTGGGATGTGTCTCAATGGCTAAGTGCCCTGGGTTCAATCCCTGGTATACACAGACATACACACACAAAAAAAGAAAAAGAAATGAAAAGAATATAATTTTGTTTTTCTCACTTCAATCTAATGCTTTCCAGTAAGAGACTTAGGATCATGCCTTGCAACTGCTTCTTAAGGAATGCCACATATTCAGTGTAATCTGCAAGAGCAGATGAGGCCACATCCTCCAACCCATCCTGTTTGGAATGCAAAAGGTGCCACCACGAAGCCTCTACAGACTCTTTATACACTGGATGGACTTTCCTAGAACTTCCCTTGTACACAGATTAGTATCAAGAATGAATTTGTTCAATTGTTACTAATTATGATCTTAGGATGTAAAATCAAGACTTTTAAAAATACCATATGGTATGAAAACACAAGCTTTGATTTCTAATACAAGAATCCTGGGCTTTAAGGGAGAGTGTTCAGAAGAAGTCACTGCCCTGAAATTTCCTGAGCTACAAAGGCATTAAGCTTCCCAAGAGGCCTTGTTTTTTTCCCCAGATTTTCAAAGTGTTACATGAGGAAAGCCCCTCATTTCTAGAGACCTCAAGTGTTCACATTTGCTAAATTTTTTCCCTAAAAGAGAAATCAAGGAGATACAAGCTCTAAGACACTGGCTTGGGCAGCCATACTTTCCATCTGAAAGGTGCAGTGTGATCACAGTGATTTCTGACACCTTGGATAAAGCAGTTATATAAAAGGTCTAGCTCAGGCAAAAATTTTGAGACAGCTGCTGTCCACAGGGGCTTATGTCAATAATCCCAGGTACTCAGGAGGCTGAGGCTACTTGGAAGGATAAAGAATTTAAGGCCAGACTGGAACAATGAGCAAGATGATTTAAAAAAAAAATGGTTGGAAAGGCTGGTTGCACTCAATGTTAATGTTAGCCAGGAACTTGTGTTTCCCCTGGGAACCAGCAAAGCATTCACCACATTCGGTTGAAGTGTTTGGGAGTAGAAGAGGGGAGAGACAAAAACCTGCCAAATACCCTGTGAGTCTGTGAAGTCAAGATAGTGAACCTTTGAGCTACTTACTGCTTCTATCTCTTATGTTTGTGGAGGCATGGTACAGGCAGGAGGTGGAAGCTACAAGCTAAAGACCCAGACCTTCTGTACAGACAGCCAGGTTGGGACACTGTTAATCCTTTCGCATGTAGCCAACAGCATGAAGCTTTAGAACACACTTCAATTTCTATATTTCTTCCCCATTATTTTTATTTTTAAAACTTTATATCACTAGCTTAACTTTTAAAATTTACCTTTTTATGTCAAACAGAATAATAAATAGAAGACTTTACCAAACATAATAATAAATAGAAGACATTACCAAACAGAATAATAAATAGAAGACTTTACCAAACTTGAAATAAATGAGTGATCTGTAGAAAAGTAATAAATCTGATATATTTACAAAAACATTGTATAAAGTGTCAGTTTTGTAACTAGCATGGTGGCACACTCCTGTAATCTCAGGTACTAAGGAGACTGAAGAAGTAGAATCACATGTTTGTTTATAGGCTGGGCAATTTAGCAAGGCCCTGATTCAAAATCAAAAATGAGTAATGCTGGAGATGTAGCTCAATGATACAAAATCACTAAGTTCAATTCCCAGTACCACACATACACACACACACAATATATATATATATATATATATATATATATATATATATATATATATATATATATATATTCCCTTTCCCTTTCCATTCTGTATAAGTAACCTTAAAGTTCAAACAAAAGATAACAAAGTCACAAATTGCAAGGACACCTTACCCACCTTTTGTAGAACTGTGCCAACTGATCTAATTGTAAAGAGTTACAACACCTGTGCCACATCTCAATATAGTGCTGTTGATTGCTTGGTGTCTGAGTGGTGTTTCTTTTACTTTTTTCTTGTTTATTTTTATATGTTAAAATTTTCTTATAAAATCTAACAATTCTGTGATAATGTAGATTGTAAATTGATAGGCTTTCTCTAATACTAGACTTTACCTGTGTGTGTTGTGTCTGAGTCAATCTGGTGGGAAGTTGAGTTGGTTTTGAGTTGATATCATTATTTCAGTGCTTCATGAGCTGCATATTCACCTAGAATTACTTTGTTTTTAGGGTTGGACTGGCTCAATATTTGCTCCACACTCTATTTCTCCCTATAAATTCTTTTCAGGCTCTCAGACAAAATGTTTTCCATGTTACTCATCACTTGCTAGTCTCATTGGGCAATGGAAATATGAAGGATGTAGGAGCATTCTTTGTGATTCTGATGAAGCTGAGATCTTAGGCCCATTCCATGACACTCACATTGATATTCCCTGAGTCATAGGAGGGGCTTTATCAGTGATCATGTCCACCTTTAACTGTAGGTCTAGACTCATCACATATTTGTGTCTACTTTAAAGTTTCTCACTGATTTTTATATACTTTATTTCCCCTTTCCAAAATTGTAATGCTCTTCTCTTTGTGGCTTAAAGTTTTGTTAAACAGGAGAGATAATTATCCTCCTGATGAAACAACGTATCTTCCCCTCAATTGCAATTTGTCCTATATTTTATTCCCAGTTATTACTGGCCTGTATAATTATTTTCTCATGAAGTTATTTACTATTTTAAGTCTGGAGCTTGGGATACAGCTCAGTTGGTAGAGTGTTTACCTTGCATGCACAAGGCCCTGGGTTAAATCCCCAGCACCCTGCCAAAAAAAAAATTAAGTTTTAAGGTTACTTCATGGAGTCTGCAATTTATTTATGTAAGTTGCCATTGATATTGTGTGTGTGTATGTGTATGTTGTGTGTGTGCTTGTGTGTGTGTGTGTGTGTGTGTGTGTTAAAATTTTCTAAAACATATTCTCTTAGTAAATATCCAATATATCATTCCTTAGATATATACAGTGGAAAAACTGAGTATTTTTTTTCAGCTTGTGCTTTTGAGATGCATTCACATTGTTGAAATGAGAGTTTGTTCATTTTCATTCACTTCATAGAATTGTTTTGCATGAGTGTATAACTATTTACTTATCTATGTTACTGTTGGTAAGTATCTTTGGCTCCAAATTTTAGGGCATTATTAGAAGTCATGAAAGGAGCAACATTGCATATAGATTTTACCTAACAAGTATATGTAGAAATTGCTGATAATATATGTTTATCCCTACTGGAATACCTAGGCCTTAGGAAATGCTGTCAGTAAGTAAGCCAAAATTTATTTTTTCAGTTAATATTTTTTTTCTGGCCTTGAGTAAACTTCATTTATTCTACATTTTTGTCAACCCATATTATTCATCTTTAAATTTGATTTATTCTTGTCAAGGTCTAGTGATTCAATTTATGGTTTGATTTGCAATAATCTAATGACTCATAAAGGTGAGTACTTTTTCATATTTCACTGATTACATAAGTGTATTCTGTTTTGTGATGTTACCATTCAAAAAAAGTTATCTAATTTTTTAGCAGGTTCACATTTCTTTATTGACCAAACTTTATGCATCTGTATTAGTCAGGGCTCTCTAGAGGAACAGAACCAACAGGGTACATATGATTAATGAAAGGGGATTATTACATTGGCTTACAGAATCAGAAGCTATATAATCCCACAATGGCTGTCTTCAGGCTGGAGTTCTGGAGAAACCAATAGCTGCTGAGTCTAAAGTACTGATGCTTCAGAACAAGAGGGATTAATGATGTAGCCCCAGTGGGATCAAAGGCCTGGAAAAAACCTGATAGTCACTGGCCAGAGTCCACTTTGGAAGAGTGAAGGAGCTGGATTCTGATGCTCTCAGGAATTTGCAGCAGCAATCTAGAACCCCTCAAGGAAAATCAAACTAGAGGGCACTGATGCCTCATTTTTCCAACTTTTGTTCTATCCAGGACCTCAACCTATGGCTGCCATAGGGTAAATCTGTACTTCAGTTTGCTGTCCCTTATAACAATCATTTCTAGAAACATTCTCATTGACATTCCCAGAAGCATCCTAATCTTAAGCATCCTTTAATCCAAACTGACAATTCAGATCAACCAAAATAGCATCTATGATGCATATATATTGTATCTTTGATACATATTATTTTGAGGGGGAGGGGCACTGGGAATTGAAACCAGGGATGCTTTATCACTGAGTCACATACCATGTCACTTCTATTTTTTGAGAAAGTATCCCACTAAGTTGCTTAGAGCCTTGGTAAGCCTTCCAAGTGGCTGGGATTACACGCATCTACAATCATGCCTGGTTCTAGCTTTTATTTTTTGAGAAAAGATCTTGCTTTATTGCTTTGAAAACCTGGAATCAAACCAACCACTTATTCGGGCTTCCAAGTAGCTGAAACTAGAGGCACAGGTCATAGTGCATGGCAATTGTCCAACTCCAAGTTTGTATGTTTACTCTTGAGAAATAATATTTTTAAGCAAAAAGTCATTAATTTTAATGCATACCAATTAAGTATTTCCTCATTGATTGTTGTTTTTATGTCTTGTCTAGGCAATTTCTTTAGGAGACAACTATTTTCCCTTAAGTCAATCTGTAAAGGATTATGTATAGGTAGGGCTCACGTTTATAATTGTCCACTTGTATAACCATTAGATTCAGCACTAGATTGATTGCCCTGTGGTTGCCAATGCAAAGGAGAATGCTAATAATTGTAAATCACATGTATGCTTATAATTTTAGAAAAGAAATCATCATACAGACAATTAAGCATGATTACTCACAATTATGGACAGGATAAATATATAGTAATATGGTTTGAATATGGTTTTTCCTCAATAAAAACCAAGTTAAAATATAATTTCATAGAGCAATGGTGTTTTGGGATGGGGCCTTTAAGTCATGAAAAACGATCAGTGCCTTTCTCTTGGGACTGAACCTAAATGAAAGAGTGAATTCTGGGCCCTTGGATAGTTATTTTTAAGAAACTGGTTTGTTATGAAGGATGCCACCCCTGTGCTCTAACATTCTGCACTAGAAAATTTCTCCTTCCTCTTCTCTGCTATGAGCAGATTTATCATGAAACTCACCAGAAACTGAGGCACCATGACCTAGAATTCACCTGTCTTCAGAACTGTGAGGTAAATAAATCTTTTCTTTATAATTTACTCAGATGCAGGCTTTGGGTGAAAACAACAGAAAATGAAACAAAATTAGTAAATTAAAGTTAGATAAAAAAGAAGGGAGAAAATTATGTTCTTACAATCATTGAGTCATTATGGTCATGCTTGTTTGGGTAGAGAAAGTGACATGTTCTCTTAGATTGAATTTTAAATTTATTAAATCACACTTTATTCTTTCATTTGTGACTGTTCAGGAATAAGGTAAAACTAGAAAATATATTCTATTTCATGTACCATAGGCAATTATATTCCTCAAATGAATAAATTTTTAAAAAACATAAATTTTAGGAATATATGGGCTTCTAATATTATCACCATAATTAATAACACATTAAATAGGTTTTCACAACATTAGAAGGAATGTAAAGTTAATGAAATACAACCTGTTTGTCATGTTTGATAAGACCCAAGGTAGAGGGCTTCCTTAGATATTGAATTTTCCATACATTGGGGCATAGTCCTTATCAATGTCTGGTCAGAAGTGACTACAGCAGAAAACAGGCTTGAGACAGGGAGAAAAAAAAAAAAAAAAAAACAGGAACGAATACTATATATTGTTGAGAGCCACAGCCGAATGGGCCCCAGCAAACTTTCAGACTGCCAGCTGATGATTGGCTCACAGCGGCCCCAGCAACATCTAGCTGATTGGCTCCTCTGCGGTGATGCTCATTGGGTTGTTTCCCTGCCCTTTCAGACCACGGAGCTGCTCATTGGGGGTCTTTTTTGGCTCCACCCATGTGACCCAGCAAATCGGCCTCAAGAGCAGGAGGATTGTGGGAGGTGGAGAGGCTTGTGGTTGTGAGAGAGGCTTGTGGGAAGCCGGTGGTGGCAGTTGGGCTCTAAGGGTTTTTCCTGAGGAGCGGTTTTGTTTGGCGTGTGTGGTTCTAAAAATAAAGTTCATTTCTTTTGACAAGTGGCTCCTGAATTGTGCCCAGCCAGACTGTGGCATTTGGTGGCTCACACAGGGAGAGACTGAGGGTAAGTAATTAGGTAAACTGCTCGCCCCTGAGGGCAGGGCGAGAGGATGGGTAGCCATTTTAAGATTCCTCTTTTGTTTTGCTTCACTTTTGTTTTAAGTTGCCTGTCCATGGAGATGAATGAGATGGAAGGAAAACTGCTCACATCTGAGGAAAAACTATTTACGTCTGAGGAACAGATAGGGAGAAAGGACGGATGCACATGTCAGGAGGATAGAAAGGCTATAATGACTTTTTGTTGTTCCCTTTTTATTTCATTCTGTCTCAGTTTTGTTTGGCGTCATCTTGTTGGGTTGTATTATAGTAGAAATACAGGATCAGAAATTAGTAAAAAATAAACTGAGAGAGTGATAAGTAAATTGTTAGAGGAAGGAGGCATCTCAGTAAAATCAAGAACAGTCAGGGCATACATTGATACAATACAAAAATGTAGCCCATGGCTTTTTAAGGAGGAGTTGTTAAATATATCACAATGGAACCATCATGGTGAAGATTTAAAAATAATAGAAAAGAACAGCCCAGGAACTCTGCAAGTTGGCACATTGTCATTGTGGACATTTGTATCTGGTTTGCTTAGTCCAAAGCCTTCAGTTCGGACAAAGATAGAGGAAGAAAGCTTAGAGCAGAAAAGCCATCAGGGGGAAAGTTACAAAAGGAGACTGCTACTAACAACTTTCTATCACCAGAGGGCATAAGTGTCCAACCAACAGTGCCATCTCTACAGGAGACTGCTACTAACACCTTTCTGTCACCAGAGGACGTAAATGTCCAACTAACAAGACCACCTCCATATGCTGGGAGGCCCCCAACCCCCGAAGTTGATAGTTCGGATCCTGAGACAGGATCTCAAGTATTAATATGCCCTGTATTTGAGGTAGGAGGGCAGCGAATTCACCATGTTTTAAATTTCAAAATAGTGAAGCAGCTAAAAGAGGCTGTAACAACCTATGGTCCTCAAGCACCCTTCACTGTAAGCTTGGTCGAATCCATTAACAACTTGAACATGACGCCAGCAGATTGGGCTAATATGTGTAAAACTGTGCTAAATGGAGGTCAATACCTGTCATGGAAGGTTGCCAATGAGGAATTTTGCAAGGATACGGCTAGGCGAAATGCAGCAGCTGGTTATCCTTAGAGAAATCTAGATATGTTGTTAGGAAAGGGACCTTATGAGGATAAGCAGCAACAAATTGCATATGATCATGGCGTATACGCACCAATTGCTGTAGAGGGAGTTAGGGCATGGAAGACTTTACAAGGACATGGAGGTTTACAAGGTCAATTATCTAAGGTAATACAAGGAGCTAATGAATCTTACGCTGAATTTGTAGATAGGCTTATTCAAACAGCTACCAGAGTTTTTGGGAATACAGAACAAGCAATGTCATTAATAAAACAACTGGCTTATGACCAAGCAAATCGTTGGTGCAGAGATATCATTAGACCATGGAAACATAAAGATTTAAACACATATATTAAATTATGTAGAGACATTAATGAACAAGAGGAAGTCATGGCAGCTGCAGTAAAACAGGCTTTAGATGCCAGAGACATTAATGAACAAGGGCAAATTGTGGCAGCTGCAGTAAAACAGGCTTTAGATGCCAGGCCAAGAACATGCTACAATTGTGAACAAACAGGACATTTTAAAAGGAATTGCCCCATAGGACAAGGGTTTAACAAAACTAGGTATCAAAGGAGTTGAATACTGGGTATTTGCCCACGATGCAGTAGAGGGAGACATTGGGCTAATGAATGCCGCAGTCTGGCTGGGCACAATTCAGGAGCCACTTGTCAAAAGAAACAAACTTTATTTTTGAACCACACATGCCACACAAAACCGCTCCTCAGGGAAAATCCCTCAGAGCCCAACTGCCACCACAGGCTTCCCACAAGCCTCTCTCACAACCACAAGCCTCTTCACATCCCACAATCCTCCTGCTTTTGAGGCCGATTGTCTGGGTCACATGGGCAGAGCCAAAAAAGTTCCCCAATGAGCAGCTCCGTGGTCTGAAAGGGCAGGGAAACAGCCCAATGAGCATCACTGCAGAGGAGCAAATCAGCTAGATGTTGCTGGGGCCGCTGTGAGCCAATCATCAGCTGGAAGTCTGAAAGTTTGCTGGGGCCCCTTCGGCTGTGGCTCTCAACAGTATATTAGTGAACTTTGAGCAACATTAATAAAGCTCATGGTTCTACCTTCATAATCCAGGAATACTCCTATTTGGCCAATGGACCTTGGTACATATTGAAGTACAATTGGGGAGGAGATAAAAAGAGTGCAATAGAAACCTTCCTTAACACATCCAAGAAGGAAGAGCCCCTCCACCTCATCCATCTTGTAATTTCTTTTCTTTTTCCAATAATCATTACAGATTCCACAAGCCCAGTTCCAAGAGTCTCCTACTTCCACCTCCCATTAATATCTTCCAGTGGTAAAAGTCTGAGTACCCCAGGAAAGAAAGAAACCTGATGTTGGATTGATCCAGAAGGCACCTTGTGGATCACATTCTACATTCATGCTTCTCAACTCTCTATACAAGAAGACGTGGCAGTTGGCTCTCTCAGGACACAGAGTAATAGCAACTGCAAGAAAAATATTGCAGACATGAATGTAAAAAATAAGAAGTTAAAGTCCTAAAAAAGTCTTCCTGTGAAGAAATGATATTACTGAGAAATGTGAAATTGTAACAGCAACAATGAGTTTGGTTGTAAAAATCTAATAAATCATGGGCATGAATAGTAAATCTACAGAACAAACAAATTCCTTACCGCAGATAAGAAATTTGTTGACAATGTGAAAAATCAAATATTGAGTCAAATATGAAACCAATGTCTTTTAATTTAATTTTTATTTCAAAATAGCTACAGAGAGGATGCCCTGAACACTCTGGAGGCATCAAGAATAAGTATCAGAAAAATATTCCTATTTCAAAAAAATGGTGTCATTATTTGGATGAGAAGTGAAGATTTTCTCTCTTGTAAGCTTTTCTAGATAACTAGATAAAAATCTATTTATACATTTTAGAAATTATCACTTTATGAAATTAATTCTTATTCACAGTTCCTAAATATTCAAATACTTTGTAAATGCTGTTGGAATCCACTTGAATCCTGTTATTTCTCAAAGTTTTTAATTTTAGAAAGAGTAATTTAAAATTTATTTATGTAAAACTTTTCACTATCCCTAAGTTTTCTGCATGCTCTGCACTGCCCTGCATTTATAAGATTTAACATGTAGCTTTTTATATTGAGCAAACTGAAATCAATTTTATTTTTATTTTCATTTCTTGGTGACAAAGTTGATTTCTTCTCTTAGATTTTCTCTAGCTATTCAAAATTTTATGCCATATAAATCATATATATCCATGGTAAAAACAACATAAAGTTCTATTCAACTATTTACCCTGCAAAGCTTCTCTTAAAAATTCAAATTTAACAGAATAAAGTAGCTTATGTCTGAAACCCCAGAAGACTGGGATAAGAACATGAAAAGTTCAATGCCAGCTTGGGCAAATTAGTGAGACTCTGTTACAAAAAGAAAAAAGTGGGGGCTGCATATCTGGCTAACTGCTGGGGTGCTTGCCTAACATGTGGGAGGCCCCAAGTTAAAATGCCAGGACCATTTTTTTTTAAATAATGAACATATAGAACAACTGCATAAATTTGTATGTGAAATTGAATAATGAAACTTAAATCTGAGTGTGGGTCCATTTATTAAAATTTCCAATTATTATATCACTTGTTTTATATATACCTCAGGACATATGAGCCTGGATTATATTTAAATGGTTTTTTATCTTTCAGTCTTTATACTGTAAATTTGACTATAGAGACATACTCAAGGATTTGCAGTCATATTATTTATTTATAAAAATAAATAAAATATTTAATAAAAGGGAAATACCAGCCATGTGGTCCTAACAACAAATAATACACATGAGAATACTGCCAATGGGCTTATGCTTACCTCAGAAGCAGGTGAGCCTGTGGATTAATCCAGTGATGGGCCCTGCACTGAGTTCTGGATTCACAGGCTGGGCTATATACAGATGCATAGATTCAATCCTGCAAGAAGGAAGATGCAGTTAAAACCCACTTGAATCAAAGTGTGAAATATGATATATCAAGAACTATGTAATGTTTTGAACAACCAACAATAAAAATTAAAAAAAAATAAAAAAAAGAAAGCAAAAAAAAATATATATATATGTACAGTCAGAAAATCATGACTTTTCTTGATAAGACACTTTATAAGAATTCTTGCAATAAACAGATGTGGAAATACAGAAATTATCACTTTGTGAAATTAATTCTTATTCACAGTTCCTACATATTTAAATATATTGTAAATATATTGTAAATGCTGCACTGAAATCTCCCTATCTGCAGACACAAGCTTCTCTAAAAACTGGAACTGACTGTTGCCTCCTTCACAGGGAAAGTGTCTTAAGAATCCTAGGCAGTGATATCGCCTTCCTGGAGCTGAGCTAGCCTGGAGGACCCACACAGTTGTAATGTTTTGAGTTTCTTTCAACTATCATTTAAAACTGTGAAAATATACAAAATTAACAAATCTCTAGAAGTTTCACACATTGGATCACTCTATCTCTACTGTTAGCCTGGGTTCCCACTATTAGCTCTATGAGGTGTTTAACTCCATCAACCTTGTGAACACTTAGTATTTCTCCTTCATCTGCATAGGCTTTCCAGAACTGAAAAGAAAACCAGGAATGGAAAAATTTTGAAATAATTTCTCTATTGCAACATTTTTATTGAAGCTACTCCCAAAATTACTGAGAATAGGAACTAAGAGAGATGTCAAATTAGGTGGAGAAAGAAAAAAGTAGATCAATGACAATAGTGACTGAGTATTCCAATGAATTATGCACTGTGGTAGTCCTGACTAGTACTGTAAAAACTGCAAAAGCATCTGCTGGGAGGTAGGTAAACATTCACTTGTACAGTGTGTCTCCAAAGACCTGAAAAAAGAAAATTAAAAAGTCTGAGTGATTTTCACAAGAACCCTCTAACATTAGGTACAGTGTGAGATTTTTGAATCAGCTCCAGAAGCTACTAGTTCCCCAAAAGTTCTATCTTCCACCCTGGGTTGCATTTACCACTTTTTCTCAACTCAAAAGAAAACAGTCCACTATAGAATTCTGGTAAAGTCTGGTTCTCCAACATTCTGTGTTCCTGGAAGGGGAAGAGGCTGTGAAGTCTGGGCTCTGCTGCAAACGTACATAAATCCCAGCCATTGTCCAAAGGCCCTGTGTCTCAGGTGAGCAAACACAAAGGAGTAGCAATAAGGTCTATATTCCTGAATAATCTCATCTTTTTATGTCTCTGAATTAACCAGAATACCCATGTTCAGCTCACTATTTGGTGAATTTCTAAAAGTCCCAAATACGTTGTTGATTTTCAGAGGGGGCCTATACATTAATCATTCCATACATTTTTGGTACTTACAGATAACATAGGAGGGATCCTTGGTTTTTAGAAATCCTTGGAAGAAGTGACCTATTAGCAAAGTAACCACAGTTGTGGGGAAATATATTTGTACACCCAAACTGGAAGCAACAGGGGAAGTGGATTTCAGTTGTGAAATGCAACAGCTATACATGCCTGTCCTACATCCCCATGTATCAGTAGTTACCTGGAGTGACTCCACATCTGGTCTGTGGCATATTTCCTTCAGCTCCTCATATATTCCTCTTAAGATCTCTTTCATATGAGCCATTCTGGCTTTACTATCTTTGAGCTGCTCAAAAATGTCTTTACTCTCTTTTTGGAGCCTCTCTGAATGATGCCATTCTTCCTCATAGCAAAAATGCAGGCATCTTCCCATATTAAAATCTAATTGCTTCCCTTCTTAAATTTATGTAGTTCTGCAGTAAAATTAAATTCACCAAAATATAGACCTATCCCTCTAACTCCTGTTGAATCTTCCTAATTCTAGGACTTACCTTTCCTATGTTTATATATGAATATACCACCATTGAAATTCCACATCATGTACTATCACAAGAATGGGATTCTAATCAGAATAAGTTATAATCTAGGTATGCATAATATGTCAAAATACATTCTACTGTCATGTGTATTTTTAAAGGACAAACAAAAAATAAAGAAACTCCCAGATTCTTGTTTGTCTTATTAACAATTATATTCAAGCCTTAATCTTGTCAAATTTTCAGAATCCACAAACTTGTATTCCTTTCCTTTTTACAAATACCCATGCATCTTTTCTTTCTTTCTTTCTTTCTTTCTTTCTTTCTTTCTTTCTTTCTTTCTTTCTTTCTTTCTTTCTTTTAATGTTGATATAGAATCTCATTAATTTGCTGAGACTGCACTACCATGTCCTTTACTCTGCATCATGGTCCACAGTTTTATTCAACAGGATACATTTACTTAATTCATGATATAGAGTTTTCTAAAACAATCCACACAAAAATAAATTTGTTTTATCCTTTCCAACCCATATGTGAGGAAACATAACCCATTTCATACTTAAGGACTTTAGACTACAATGAATGGATTGAAATCCATTCGCTTTTCTTGAGTTTAAGCCAAGTCACTTAAACCTACCTACTGTAACCTCAGAGTACAATAGTCATCTCCATGCACTTCACCCAGCTAACTGTCATTCTGAAGTGTCATTTAGCATCCGACCCTATTATCTCTCTGAAACCATTTTCTTCAATTCTCTTCAAAACTCATTTCAATCTATGACATCAACTTCAATATGACTTCAGTAACCTCCTTCCCAATATACCAAGTGCAATTACTTGACATGTGCTTCTCTCTGGGTTGACACTCTATGGCTATGTTCCTCTTCAGGACTTAACCTCAAAGTAATCTTTAGTGAAAAATTTTGCCACCAACTATTTAAAATTTAAACATCATCTCCAGTCTCTTCCTTTTTACTCATTTTCAACTTTCCTGCTTAATTAGTCTAAAAAAGTTATTATACTCTAATATATTAAGAATTTTACTTATTTACATGATGGCCATTTTCCTTTCTGATTTGTATCCTAACCTTTCCAATAAGAGATTTTTGCAGCCTTGTTTTCTGCCTTATTTTCTAACTTATTATTTGTAATAGAGTTTTCATGAAACAATTTTTAAAATAATTTTCATTTAAATTAAAATACACTCAGGATAAATATACACAAAGAAAATTAGTTATTTGAAAATTATTTTCAAATTTGTAAATTTCCACTCAAAACACAAAGCTATGTCACTCATCATATTTCCCCTCCATATTTTACATTATGTTGTTAAATATTAATTGTTTGGGGTAATTTCAGACTGTTCTTATATTTGAACAATTTATCTCCCTCTATGAAATTTTCCACTCATTTCTGATCACTTATTTTTCACAAGCAGTCAGCTTAATCTGCTTTGGAAGCTGCATTTGAATTTTCAGTGACTACCAAATGCCACTTTTGCCTGTCACTTACATCATCCCAGCACATATGACATTGTGAAATGGCCCAGTTTTTTGTTGCTGTTGTGTAAGTACTAAGTGTACCTTTACCTGTAGTAAAGCAGAGTGATTTTGATAATATCTGTGTCTCAACTAGAAACCCTAGATAAGGGCCATACTGCTCTAAATAGAAACTGAGGAAATACTTTGACTATTGACTCCTCCCCTTTCTCGTTCAATCCTAGAGAACACTAGAGTTTCAGATCTATTTCCTACATTAAACATTGCATATATGCCCCCCTAACTTCATGTTGAAGGCAGAAGCATAGCACTAACCTCTCATGTGTCCATAGTAAACATCTCCATGGTTAGGTTTCTGTGACTTTCACAATATTTTTCCCATAAACATTGCATTTTTCTTCAGCAGATTCTCCTGTAAAAGAACCATAAATTAGAGAAGCAGCAAAAAAAAAATAGTGTAACATTCAGATCTTCACATAGGCAAGAAACCAGAAATGAGAGATAAATTAACCCCATTGAAAATAACAGGGACATTTTTTTTTTGTTCCTTTCAGATATTTGCCAAATATGGGAAGCCTGAGACTTAGAAGCCAGAAGAGATTCTGAATGGGAAACAGAGAGTCATCCGTTCCCCAAGGAAACAGACCCATGTTGATTTCTTTGTTCTTATAGGCATGGATCTTCAGAGAAATCACTTGCCCTGTGCTCCTCAGCAGCACTTTCGATTGGCCATGTCTGTGAGCTTCATGCTTCTGGGATTTAGAGCACAGCAAACAGAGAAAGTTCTTGTCTTCTTCACAGAAAATCTTCTTCATCTCCTTATGAGTCTCACACATGTGTTCCTCAGAGATCAGAAATTACCAAATACTGTTTTTTTCTGGCAAGGGCTGCCAGTTTCTTCACATGAACATTTGTTTTAAAGTCTCTTTTCTGTACCATGTGCTTGCACACAGAGAAAGTATCAAGATCTGGGAGATCATGCCAGCTAAGGTAGACACGGGGCCTACAAAAGCTGTGCCCACAGGCTAAGGTGACTGGATCTATAAAGTACTTCATGCAGATAGGGCAGATGATTTCCTTCTGGAAGGCTTGCATGATTCTGGAATCCATATTTCTGAAGAAGAAGAAGAAGAAGAAGAAGAAGAAGAAGAAGAAGAAGAAGAAGAAGAAGAAGAAGAAGAAGAAGAAGGAGAAGAAGAAGAAGAAGGAGAAGAAGAAACAACATGTCATTTCTGAGCCTGATTAGGCAAAATGGTTCTCGAGACCCATACCTGGGGAGTAATAACTACATTTTATTTTCTTAAAAAATGGTCATTAAAGTAGTACAAACTCTATTCTATAATACAAAAGAAGAACTGAATCACAAGGAGAGCCTTCAGCTTTATGTCAGGCATAATTCTGACTAGATAACTCATATTCCTGCCACACTGATTTTCTGCTCCCACCAGAATAGAAATTTGAGTCTTAATCCTCTGGCTGTGGGTGTAGAACTTGGGTAATAAGGGGCCTACAAACAATTATAATTGTTGCCATTCATATTTTCAATAAATGGAAAATGGAAGCAGGTTTATCTGCGAAAGTCTATTTGGGTCAATGAAGTATGAGAAGTTCACACAGAAGTTCTATAAAATATCTTTGGAGAGCAGGACACAGAAGCCCAGCTCTTTAAAAGTAAAACTAACAAAAAACATATATATATATATATATATATATATATATATATATATATATATATATATATATATATAAAACTAATAAGAAGTATAATTATAAAATGGAATGTTTTTTTATGTCAACCAGAAGCTGGATGTTCCACAAAAGATGCCTGCAGGCTGGAGAGCTGGAAGAACCAGTAGCTGTATAGTCCAAGAGGCTGAAGCCTCAAAACAAAAGGGATCAAGTCCAAGTCCAAGACTGCAAGTTTCTGGAAACTCCCTAGTGAATCACTGGCAGAGTGTGCTTTGGAGGAGTGAAGAAGCCAGAATCAAACATTTTCAGATGGTCAAAACAGCAATCAAGAATCAGTTCAAGTCATCCATAATTATGTGTTGTGGTCTGTTTGTCTCTTGAACTTGAGGAGAGTTTGTTTTATGAACATAGCAGCACCATCGTTTGGGGCATATATATTGATGATAAATGGGATGTATTCAAAGTAAAAAGTTTTTTTCTCAGCAAGAGAAATAATAAGTGAGAACAATTTTTTTCTGGGAACAAATTTTTACCCCTCACACTTCAGATGAAGCTCTAATATCCAGAGTATACAAAGATCTCAAAAAAGTTAAATAACAAAAAACAAATAACCCAATGAACAAATGGGCCAAGGATCTGAACAGACACTTCTCAGAGAAGGACATACAATCAATCAACAAATACATGAAAAAATGCCCACCATCTCTAGCAATCAGAGAAATGCAAATTAAAACCACTCTAAGATACCATCTCACTCCAGTAAGAATGGCAGCCATTATGAAGTCAAACAAAAACAAACGCTGGTGAGGTTGTTGGGAAAAAGGAACACTTGTACACTGCTGGTGGGACTGCAAATTGGTGCAGCCAATTTGGAAAGCAGTGTGGAGATTCCTTGGAGACCTGGTAATGGAACCACCATTAGACCCAGCTATTCCCCTTCTCAGACTATACCCAAAAGACCTAAAAAGAGCATACTACAGGGACACAGCTACATCAATGTTCATAGCAGCACAATTCACAATAGCTAGAACCAACCTAGATGCCGTTAAATAGATGAATGGATAAAAAAAGTGTCATTTATACACAATGGAACACTACTCAGCACTAAAAAAATAACAAGATCATGGCATTTGCAGGGAAATGGATGGCATTATAGATTATGCTAAGTCAAGTTAGCCAATCCCTGAAAAACAAATGCCAAATGTCTTCTCTGATATAAGGGGGTGACTCAAAATAGAGTAGGGAGGAAGAGCCTGAGAAGAAGATTACCATTAAACAGGGAAGAGTGGTGGAAGGGAATGGGAGGGAGAAGGGGAGTTGAACAGAAGATGAAAGGAGACCCTCATCGTTATACTACCATGTCTCAAAATACAAATAAATTAATAAATAGGGAGATTACTCAGGGGTCAAGAACCCACTAAGATCAATTCTCAATACCAACAGAGAGAAAGAGTAATGTACCCACAATTTGGAGGAATTGAACATATTACAAATGATACAATTTCTTTACATCATTATTTTTCTCATGGATATGCCCCACAATCTCTTTCATATATATATATATATATATATATATATATATATATATATATATATACATATATGTTTTTTGTGAGTTTTACTTTTAAAGAGCTGGGCTCTCTGGTGAACTTCTCATACTTCATTGGCCCAAGTAGACTTTCCCCAATAAACCTGCTTTCATTTTCCCTTTATTCAAAAGATGAATGGAAACAATTATAATTGTTTGTAGGCCCCTTATTACCCAAGTTCTACACCCACAGCCAGAGGATTAAGACTCAAATTTCTATTCTGGTGGGAGCAGAAAATCAGTGTGGCAGGAATATGAGTTATCTAGTCAGAATTATGCCTGACATAAAGCTGAAGGCTCTCCTTGTGATTCAGTTCTTCTTTTGTGTTATAGAATAGAGTTTGTACTACTTTAATGACCATTTTTTAAGAAAATAAAATGTAGTTATTACTCCCCAGGTATGGGTCTCGAGAACCATTTTGCCTAATCAGGCTCAGAAATGACATGTTTCTTCTTCTTCTTCTTCTTCTTCTTCTTCTTCTTCTTCTTCTTCTTCTTCTTCTTCTTCTTCTTCTTCTTCTTCTTCAGAAATATGGATTCCAGAATCATGCAAGCCTTCCAGAAGGAAATCATCTGCCCTATCTGCATGAAGTACTTTATAGATCCAGTCACCTTAGCCTGTGGGCACAGCTTTTGTAGGCCCCATGTCTACCTGGCTGGCATGATCTCCCAGATCTTGTTACCTTCTCTGTATGCAAGCAGATGGTACAGAAAAGAGACTTTAAAACAAATGTTCATGTGAAGAAACTGGCAGCCCTTGCCAGAAAAAAGACAGTCTTTGGCCATTTCTGAGCTCTGAGTAACACATGTGTGAGGCTCATAAGGAGATGAAGAAGATTTTCTGTGAAGAAGACAAGAACTTTCTCTGTTTGCTGTGCTCTAAATCCCAGAAGCATGAAACTCACAGACATGGCCAATCGAAAGTGCTGCTGAGGAGCACAGGGCAAGTGATTCCTCTGAAGATCCATGCTTATAAGACCAAAGAAATCATCATGGGTCTGTTTTCTTGGGGAATGGATGACTCTTGTTTCCCATTCAGAATCTCTTCTGGCTTCCAAGTCTCAGGCTTCCCATATTTGACAAACATCTGGAAGTAACAAAGAAAACATAATGACCCTATTATTTTCAATGAGGTTAATTTATCTCTCATTGCTGATTTCTTTCCTATGTGAAGGTCTGAATGTTACACTATCTTTTTGCTGCTCCTCTAATTTATGGTTCTTGTACAGAAGAATCTGCTGTAGAAAATGCAATGTTTATGGGAAAAATATTGTGAAAGTCACCTGACTATGAACTCATGGGAGGTTAGTGCTATACTTCTGCCTTCAAATGAACTTAGGGGGGCATATATGCAATGTTTAAAGTAGGAAATAGATCTGAAACTCTAGTGTTCTCTAGGATTGAACGAGAAAGGGGAGGAGTCAATAGTCAAAATATTTCCTCAGTTTCTATTTGAGCAGTATGGCCCTTATCTAGGGTTTCTAGTTGAGACACAGATATTATCAAAATCACTCTGCTTTACTACAGGTAAAGGTACACTTAGTACTTACACAACAGCTATAAAAAACTGGGCCATTTCAAAATGTCATATGTGCTGGGATGATGTAAATGGCAGGCAAAAGTGGCATTTGGTAGTCACTGAAAATTCAAATGCAGCTTCCAAAGCAGATTAAGCTGACTGCGTGTGAAAAATAAGTGATCAGAAATGGAAAGTGGAAAATTTCAGAGAGAGGGATAAAAGGTTCAAATATAAGAACAGTCTGAAATTACCCCAAACAATTAATATTTAACAACATAATATAAAGTATGGAGGGGAAATATGATGAGTGACATAGCTTTGTGTTTTGAGTAGAAGATTACAAATTTGAGAATACTTTTTAAATAACTAATTTTCTTTGTGGATGTTTATCCTGAGTGTGTTATAATTTAAATTAAAATTAATTTAAAAATTGTTTCATGATAACTCTATTACAAATAATAAGATAAAACTATGGCAGAAAACAAGGCTGCAAAAATCTCTTATTGGAAAGGTTAGGATACAAATCAGAAAGGAAAATGGCCATCATGTAAATAAGTAAAATTCTTGATATATTAGAGCATGATAACTTTTTTTTAGACTAATTAAGCAGGAAAGTTGAAAATGAGTAAAAGAGCAGAGACTGCAGATTAGGTTTAAATTTTAAATAGTTGGTGGCAAAATTTTTCACTAAAAATTACTTTGAGATTAATTCCTGAAGAGGAACATAGCCATAGAATGTCAACACGGAGAGAAGCACATGACAAATAATTGCACTTGGTATACTGGGAGGGAGGTTACTGAGGCCATGTTGAAGTTGATGTCATATATTGGAATGACTTTTGAAGAGAATTGAAGAAAATGGTCTCAGAGAGATAATAAGGTCAGGTGCTAAATGACACTTCAGTATTACAGTTAGCTGGGTGAAGTGCTTGGAGATGACTATTGTACTCTGAGGTTACAGTAGGTAGGTTTAAGTGACTTGGCTTAAACTCAAGAAAAGTGAATGTATTTCAATCCATTCATTGTAGTCTAAAGTCCTTAAGTATGAAATAGGTTATGTTTCCTCACATATGGGTTGGAAAGGATAAAACAAATTTATTTTTTTGTGTGGATTGTTTTAGAAAACTCTTTATCATGAATTAAGTGAATGTAACCTGTTGATTAAAACTGTGGACCATGATGCAGAGTAAAGGACATGGTAGTGCAGTCTTGTAATCTCAGCTGCTTGGGAGGCTAAGGCAGAAAGATTACAAGTTTGAGTCTAGCCTCAGAAAATTAATTAGAAAGAAAGAAAGGAGCCATGGATATTTGTAAAAAAGGAAAGGAATAAAAGTTTGTGGATTCTGAAAGTTTGACAAGATGAAGGCTTAAGTATAATTGTTAATAAGACTAACAAGAATCTGGGAGTTTCTTTATTTTATTTTTTGTTTGTCCTTTTAAAATACACATGACAGTAGAATATACTTTGACATATTATGCATACTTAGATTATAACTTATTCTGATTAGAATCCCATTCTTGTGATAGTACATGATGTGGAATTTCAATGGTGGTATATTCATGTATAAACATAGGAAAGGTAAGTCCTAGCATTAGGGAGTTTTAACAGGATTTAGAGGGATAGGTTCATATTTTGGTGAATTTAATTTTACTGCAGAACTACATAAATTTAAGAAGAGAAGCAATCAGAGTTGAATATGGGAAGATGCCTCCATTTTACTATGAGGAAGAATGGCATCATTCAGAGAGGCTGCAGAAAGAGAGGAAAGACATTTTTGAACAGCTCAAAGAGAGTAAAACCAGAATGATTCATATGACAGAGATCTTAAGAGGAATATATGAGGAGCTGAAGGAAATATGCCACAGACCAGATGTGGAGTCAGTCCAGGTAACTACTGATACGTGGGGATGTAGGACAGGCATATGTAGCTATTGCATTTCACAACTGAAATCCACGTCCCCTGTTGCTTCCAGTTTGGGTGTACAAACATATTTCTCCACAACTGTGGTTACTTTGCTAATAGGTCACTTCTTCCAAGGATTTCTAAAAACCAAGGATCCCTCCTATGTTATCTGTAAGTACCAAAAATGTATGGAATGATTAATGTATAGGCCCCCTCTGAAAATCAACAACATATTTGGGACTTTTAGAAATTCACCAAGTAGTGAGCTGAACATTGGTATTCTGGTTAATTCACAGACATAACAAGATGGGAGATTCAGGAATATAGACCTTATTGCTACTCCTTTGTGTCTGCTCACCTGAGACACAGGGCCTTTAGACAATTGCTGGGATTTATTTATGGTTGCAGCAGAACCCAGACTCCACAGCATCATCCCCTCCCACTCACACAGAATATTGAAGAACCAGACTTTACCAGGATTCTATAGTGGACTGTTTTCTTTTGAGTAGAAAAGAAGTTGGAAATGCACCCCAGGATGGAAGACAGAACTTCTTGGGAACTAGTAGCTTCTGGAGCTGATTCAAAAATCTCACACTGTACTTAATGGTAGAGGGATCTTGTGAAAATTATTCAGAATTTTTATTTTTCTTTTTGCAGGTCATTGGAGACACAATGTACAGGCGAATGTTTACCTGCCTCCAGCAGATGCTTTTGCAGTTTTTACAGTACTAGTCAGGACTACTACAGTGCATGATTCATTGGAATACTCAGTCACTATTATCATTGATCTACTTTTTTCTTCCCCCACCTAATTTGACATCTCTCCTAGTTCTTATTCTCAGTAATTTTAGGAGTAGCTTCAATAAAAATGTTGCAAAAGAGAAATCATTTCAAAATCCTTCCATTCCTGGTTTTCTTTCCAGTTCTGGAAAGCCTATGCAGATGAAGGAGAAATACTAAGTGTTCACAAGGCTGATGAAGTCAAACACCTCACAGAGCTAATAGTGGGAACACAGGATAACAGGAGAGATAGAGTGCTCCAATGTGTGAAACCTCTAGAGATTTGTTAATTTTGTATGTATAAGTTGACAGTTTTAAATGATAGTTGAAATAAACTCAAAGCATTAGAACTCTGTGGGTCCTCCAGGCTAGCTCAGCTCAAGGAAGCAGATATCACTGCCTAGGATTCTTCTGACACTCTCCCTGTTAAGGAGGCAAAAAACTCTCCAGTTTTTAGAGAAGTTTGTGACTGCAGATAGGGAGATTTCAGTGCAGACTGGAAATGGACACCAGATTTTTACTCTTATATATATGCAAGTGAACAGAAAACTAAGCATATTTACAGAATTTGACGAGTAACAGAAAGGATTACAATGGATTTCAACAGCATTTACAATATTTTAAAATATTTAGGAACTGTGAATAAGAATTCATTTCACAAAGTGATGATTTCTGTATTTCCACATCTGTGTGTTGCAAGAATTCTTATAAAGTGTCTTATCAAGAAAAGTCATGGTTTTCTGACTGTACGTATGTTCACTGCATCTTCCTTATTGCATAATTGAATCTATGCAGCTATATATAGCCCAGCCTGTGAATCCAGAACCCAGTGCAGGGCCCATCACTGGATTAATCCACAGGCTCAATTGCTTTCAAGGTAAGCATAAGTGCTTTGGTAGCATTCTCATATGTATTATTTGTTGTTAGGACCACATGGGTGGTATTTCCCTTTTATTAAATATTTTACTTATTTTTATAAATAAATAATATGACTGCAAATCCTTGAGTATGTCTCTATAGTCAAATTTAAAGTATAAAGAGTGAAAAAAAAAAAAAAACTACATAAATATAATCCAGGCTCATATGTCCTGAGGTATATATAAAACAAGTGATATAAAAATTGGTAATTTCAATAAACAGAGCTATACTCAGATTTAAGTTTCATTATTCAATTTCACAAACAAATTTATGCAGTTGTTCAGTATGTTCATTATTTTTAAAAAATGGTCCTGGCATTTTAACTTGGGGCCTCCCACATATTAGGCAAGCACCCTACCAGTTAGCCAGATATGCAGCCCCCAGTATTTTTTGTAACAGAGTCTCATTAATTTGCCCAAGCTGGCATTGAACTTTTCATCTGCTTATCCCAGTCTTCTGGGATTTCAGACATAAGCCACCTTACTCTGCTAAATTTGAATTGTTAGGAGAAGCTTTGAGGGGTAAATCATTGAATAGAACTTTATGTTGTTTTTACCATGGGTATATATGATTTATATGGCATAAAATTTTGAATAGCTAGAGAAAATCTAAGAAAAGAAATCAACTTTAGCACCAAGAAAGGAAAATAAAAATAAAATTGATTTCAGTTTGCTCAATATAAAAAGCTACATGTTAAATCTCATAAATGGAGGGCAGTACAGAGCACGCAGAAAACTTAGGGATAGTGAAAAGTTTTGCATAAATAAATTTTAAATTATTCTTTCTAAAATTTCAAAATTTGAGGAATAACAGAAAGGATTCAAGTGGATTCTGACAGCATGTACAATATATTTGAATATTCAGGAACTGTGAATAAGAATTAATTTCATAAAGTGATACTTTCTAAAATGTATAAATAGATTTTTATCCAGTTTTTTAGACAAGCTTACAAGAGAGAAAATCTTCACTTCTCATCCAAATAATGACACCATTTTTTGAAATAGGAATATTTTTCTGATACTTATTTTTGATGTCTCCAGAGAGTTCAGGACATCCTCTCTGTAGCTATTTTGAAAGAAAAATAAAATTAAAAGATATCAGTTTCATATTTGACTCAATATTTGAATTTTCACATTGTCAACAAATTTATGAGTCTGTGGTAAGGAATTTATTTGTTCTGTAGATTTACTATTCATGCCCATAATTTATTAGATTTTTACAACCAAAATCATTGTTGCTGTTACAATTTCACATTTCTCAGTAATATCATTTCTTCACAGGAAGACTTTTTTAAGACTTTAACTTCTTATTTTTTACATTCATGTCTGCAATATTTTTCTTGCAGTTGCTATTACTCTGTGTCCTGAAAGAGCCAACTGCCACATCTTCCTGTATAGAGAGTTGAGAAGCATGAATGTTGGATGTGATCCACAAGGTGCCTCCTGGATCAACCTAACATCAGAATGCTTTCTTGCCTGGGGTACTCAGACTTTTACCATTGGCAGATATTACTGGGAGGCAGAAGTGGGATACCCTTGAAACTGGGTGACTCTTGGAACTGGGCTTTTGGAGTCTGTAATGATTATTGGAAAAAGAACAGAAATTACAAGATGGATGAGATGGAGGGGCTCTTACTTCTTGGATGTGTTAAGGAAGGTTTCTATTGCACTCTCTTTACCAATTGTACTTCAATATGTACCAAGGCCCATTGGCCAAATCAAAGTACTTCTGGATTATGATGTTAGAACTGTGAGCTTTATTAATGTTGCTCAAATTTGCTGATATACAGGATTCGTTCCTGTTCCTTTTCTCCCTATCTTTAGCTTGTTTTCTGCTGTAGTCACTTCTGACCAGACATAGATAAGGACTATGCCCCAATGTATGGGAAACTCAATATCTAAGGAAGCCCTCTACCTTGGGTCTTATCAAACATGAAAAACAGGTTGTATTGTTAACTTTACATTCCTTCTAATGTTGTGAAAACCTATTTAATGTGTTATGAATTATGGTGATAATATTAAAAGCCCATATATTCCTAAAATTTATGTTTTTTAAAATTTATTCTTTTGAAGAATATAATTGCCTATGGTACATGAAATAGAATATATTTTCTGGTTTTACTTTATTCCTGAACTGTCACAAATGAAAGAATAGATAAAGTATGATTTAATAAAGTTCAAATTCAACCTATGAGAACATGTCTTTTTCTCTAACCAAACAAGCATGAACATAAAGACTCAATGGTTGTAAGAACATAATTTTCTCCCTTCTTTTTTTACCTAACTTTAATTTACTCATCTTGGTCCATTTTCTGTTGTTTTCACACAAAACCTGCAACTGAGTAAATTATAAAGAAAAGATTTATTTACCTCACAGTTCTGAAAACAGGTAAGTTCTAGGTCATGGTGCCTCAGTTTCAGGTGAGTTTCATGATAAATCTGCTCATAGCAGAGAAGAGGAAGGAGAAATCCTTCAGTGCAGAATGTTGGAGCACAGGGGTGGCATCGTTCATAACAATGCATTTTCTTAAAAATAACTCTCCAAGGGCCCAGAATTCACTCTTTTATTTAGGTTCAGTACCAGGAGAAAGGCACTGATCATTTTTCATGACTTAAAGGCCCCATCCCAAAACACCATTGCTCTATGAAATTACACTTTAACTTGGTTTTTACTGAGGACAAAGCATATTCAAACCATATTACTATATACTTATCCTGTCCATAATTCTGAGTAATCATGCTTAATTGTCTGTGTGATGATTTCTTTTCTAAAATTATAATCATACATGTGAATATTCACAATTATTTGTATTCTCCTTTGCATTGGCAACCACAAGACAATCAATCTAGTGCTGAATCTAATGGTTATACAAGTGGACAAAAAGAAACCTGAGCCCTACCTATACATAGTCCTTTACAGATTGACTTAAGGGCAAATAGTAGTCTCATAGAGAAATTGCCTAGACAAGACATAAAAACAATAATCAATGAGGAAAAATTTAATTGGTCTGCATTAAAATTAATGACTTTTTGCTTAAAAATACTATTCCTCAGGAGTAAACATATAAAACTGGAGTTGGAAAATTGCTATTCACTATAAGCTGTGCCTGTAGCTACTTGGAAGCCTGAATAAGTGGTTGGTTTGATTCCAGGTGTTCAGAGCAATAAAGCAAGATCTTCTCTCAAAAAAATAAAACTAGAACCAGGCATGATTATAGATACCTGTAATCCCAGCCACTTGGAAGGCTATGGTAGTAGGGTCAGAGGTTTGCCAAGGCTCTAAGCAACTTAGTGGGATACTTTCTCAAAAAATAGAAGTGACATGGTGTGTGATTCAGTGATAAAGCATCCCTGGGTTCAATTCCCAGTGCCCCTCCACCTCAAAACAATATGTATGTATCAAAGATACAATATATATGCATCATAGATGCTATGTTGGTGGTTCTGAAATGTCAGTTTGGATTAAAGTATGCTTAAGGTTAGAATGCCTCTGGGAATGTCAATGAGAGTGTTTCTAGAAATGATTGTCATATGGGACAGCAAACTGAAGTACAGACTCACCCTATGGCAGCCATAGGTTGAGGCCCTGGATGGAATAAAAGTTGGAAAAATGAGGCATCAGTGCCCTCTAGCTTGATTTTTCTTGAGGAGTTCTAGATTGCTGCTGCAAAATTCTGAGAGCATCAGACTCCACCTCCTTCACTCTTCCAAAGTGGACTCTGGCCAGTGACTATCAGGTTGTTTCCAGGTCTTTGATCCCACTGGGGCTACATCATTAATCCCTCTTGTTCTGAAGCATCAGTACTTTAGACTCAGCAGCTATTGGTTTCTCCAGAACTCCAGCCTGAAGATAGCCATTGTGGGACTATACAGCTTCTGATTCTGTAAGCCAATGTAATAATCCCCTTTCAATAATTATATATACCCTGTTGGTTCTGTTTCTCTAGAGAGCCCTGACTAGTACAGATGCATAAAGTTTGGTAAATAAAGAAAAGTAAATCTGCTAAAAAATTAGATAACTTTTCTTGAATGGTAACATCATAAAACAGAATACACATATGAAATCAGTGAAAAATGAAAAAGTACTCACCTTTATGAGACATTAGATTATTACAAATTCAAACCATATATTGAATCACTAGACCTTGACAAGAATAAATCAAATTTAAAGATGAATAATATGTGTTGACAAAAATGTAGAATAAATGAAGTTTACTCAAGGCTAGAGAAAATATTAATTGAAAAAATAAATTTTGGCTTACTTACTGACAGCATTTCCTAAGGCTTAGGTATTCCAGTATGGATAAACATATATTATCAGAACTTTCTACATATACTTGTTAGGTAAAATTTATATGCAATGTTGCTCCTTTCATGACTTCTAATAATTCCCTAAATTTTGGAGCCAAAGATACTTACCAACAGTAAAATGGATAAGTAAATAGTTATTAACTCATGCATGCAAAGCAATTCTATGAAGCAACGAAAATGAACAAACTCTCATTTCACCAATGTGAATGAATCTCAAAAGCATAAGCTGAAAAAAAATACTCAGTTTTTCCACTGTATATATCCAAGGAAAGATATGTTGGATATTTACTAAGAGAATATATTTTAGATAATTATACCACACACACACACACACACACACACACACACACACACATGCACACACACACATGCACACACACAACACACACACACAATATCAATGGGGGCTTACTTAAATAAATTGCAGACTCCATGAAGTAACCTTAAAACTTAAATTTTTTTTTGGCAGGGTGCTGGGGATTGAACCCAGGTCCTTGTGCATACAAGGTAAACACTCTACCAACTGAGCTGTATCCCAAGCTCCAAACTTAAAATAGTAAATAACTTCATAAGAAAATAATTATACAGGTCAGTAATAACTGGGAATAAAATATAGGACAAATTGCAATTGAGGGGAAGATCTTTTTTTCATCAGGAGAATAATTATCTCTCCTGTTTAACAAAACTTTAAGCCACAAAGAGAAGAGCAAAATATATTATTGCCTTTGGGGAATTACAATTTTGGAAAGTGGAAATAAAGATATAGAAAAATCAGAGAAAAACTTTAAAGTAGACACAAATATGTGATGAGTCTAGACCTATAGGTAAAGATGGACATGATCACTGATAAAGTCCCTCCTGAGACTCAGGGTCATGGAATGTGCTTAAGATCTTGGCTTCATCAGAATCACAAAAATGCTCCTACATCCTTCATATTTCCATTGCCCAATGAGACTAGCAAGTGATGAGTAACATGTAAAAGCACTTTGTCTGAGAGCCTGAAAAGAGTTTGTAGGGAGAAATAGAGTGTGGAACAGATATTGAGACAAACTGGTGAACCAGTCCAACCCTAAAAACAAAGTAATGCTAGGTGAATATGCAGCCCCTGAAACACTGAAAGAATGACATCAGTAATGATTTCCAAAACCAACTCAACTTACCACCAGATTGATTCAGACACAACACACAAAGGTAAAGTCTAGTATGAGAGAAACCCTGTCAATTTAAATTCTACATTATCACAGAATTGTTAGATTTTATAAGAAAATTATAACATGTAAAAATAAACAAGAACAAAGTAAAAGAAACACCATTCAGACACCAAGCAAACAACAGTACTGCATTGAGATGTGGCACAGGTGTTGGAACTCTTTACAGTTAAATCAGTTGGCACAGTTCTACAAAAGGTGGGTAAGGTGTCCTTGCAATTTGTGACTTTGTTATCTTTTGTTTGAACTTTTAGCGTTACTTATACAGAATGGACAGGGAAACGGAATAATTTTCTTTTTGCATATGTGTGGTATTGGGAATTGAACTTAGTGATCCTCTATCATTGAGCTACAACTCCAGCCCTACTCATTTTTTTTTTTTTATTTTGAGCCAGGTCCTTGCTAAATTGCGCAACCTATAAACAAACATGTGATTCTACTGCCTCAGTCTCCTTAGTAGCTGAGTTTACAGGAGTGTACCACCATGCTAGCTACAAAAATGACATCTTATACAATGTTTTTGTAAATAGATCAGATTTATTACTTTTCTACAGATCACTCATTTATTTCAAGTTTGGTAAAGTCTTCTATTTATTTTTCTGTTTGATATTAAAAGGCAAATTTTAAAAGTTAAACTATTGATATAAACATTTAAAAATAAAAATAATGAGGAAGAAACACAAGAGATTGAATTGTGTTCTAAAGGTTCATGCTGTTGGCTACATGCAAAAGGATTAACAGTGTCCCAACCTGGCTGTCTGTGCAGAATGTCTGGGTCTTTAGCTTGTAGATTCCACCTCCTGCCTGTACCATGCCTCCACCAGCATAAGAGATAGAAGCAATAAGTAGCTCAGAGGTTAAGTATCTTGACGTCACAGACTCACAGAGTATTTGGCAGGTTTTCTCTCTCCCCTATTCTACTCCCAAACACTCCAACAGGAAGTAGTGAATGCTTTGCTGGTTCCCAGGTAAACTCAAGTTCATGGCTAACTTTTTAGCAGCATTAACATTGTCTGAAACCAGCCCTCCCAACCATTTTTTTTTAGATCATCTTGCTCATTTTCACAGTCTGGCCTTAAATTATTTATCATTCCAAATAGCCTCAGCCTCCTGAGTACCTGGGACTTTTGACATAAACCCCTGTGGACAGCAGCTGTCTCAAAATTTTTGCCTGAGCTAGACCTTTTATATAACTGTTTTATCCAAGGTGTCAGAAATTACTGTGATCACACTGCACCTTCCAGATGAAAAATATGGATGCCCAAGCCAGTGTCCTAGAGCTTGTATCTCCTTGATTTCTCTTTTAGGGAAAAAAAAAATTATCAAATGTGAACATTTGAGGTCTCTAGAAATGAGGAGCTTTCCTCATCTAACACTTTGAAAATCTGGGGAAAAATCCAGGGCCTCTTGGGAAGCTTAATGCCTTTGTAGCTCAGGAAATTTCAGGGCAGTGACTTCTCCTGAACACTCTCCCTTAAAGCCCAGGATTCTTGTATTAAAAATCAAAGCTTGTGTTTTCATACCATGTGGTATTTTTAAAAGTCTTGATTTTACATCCTAAGGTCATAATTAGTAACAACTGAACAAATTCATTCTTGATACTAATCTGTGTACAAGGGAAGTTCTAGGAAAGTCCATCCAGTGTATAAAGAGTCTGTAGAGGCTTCGTGGTGGCACCTTTTGCATTCCAAACAGGATGGGTTGGAGGATGTGGCCTCATCTGGTCTTGCAGTTCACGCTGACAATCTGCCATTCCTTAAGAAGCCATTGCAAGGCAGGACCATAGGTCTCTTACTGGAAAGCATTAGATTGAAATGAGAAAAACAAAATCATTTTCTTTATTTCCTTTGTGTGTGTGTGTGTGTGTGTGTGTGTGTGTGTGTACCAGGGATTGAACCCAGGGGCACTTAACCACTGAGCAACATCCCAGGCCTCCTTTCACATTTTAGTTAGAGATAGGTCCTTTCCGATTTGCTTAGGACCTTACTAATTGCTGAGGCTGGGGTTTGAACTGCTGAGCCACCTGCCTCAGCTTCCCTAGCTAGGAATATAGGAATGCACCCCCACATCTTGTGAGTAAAATAAAATTTCTAAACTAAATCCCTGTTATAGTGACAGAATAAAACTAAAATCAATCTTAGGCAAAATATTTATAAATGATCAAATATATTTACTAAAAGTCATATATTGATGACATCCTCTTTCTATGTTTTTAAAAGCCCCCCCCTCCAAATTAAAAGAACACAACTAAAAAAATTAGATACAATTTGAAACTGAGGATTCACTTTTTTTTTTAATCGGTGACTGTTGGTGAGCCTGTAGGGCTTTATTTATGAAGATTAGATAAGGTGATACATCAATATTCTGTATCTGAAAACTAAACAACCTCATACTTAACCACCCACACTGATCCAATCACCCACACTAACCCAATAGCCTACACTAGCATTGATTGGAAGGATCTTGAAATGCAATCTAGGAAAAACTGGATGTGGTCTTCAGGCACTCAGTAAAAGGGCACTCCTGGAGACAAGCTCATTCTTCTCTAGAGCACATTTTGGAACTCACCTGTCAAAGAGACATTTTAATCTACATCCTCTACAATTTGAGCACATGATCCTCCAGCTGACTTCACATTTTCCCTTCTGCAACAAGCACTGGTGAAACCATGGACCCACTGGTTAGGTAAGTACACTATTTATAGTGGAACTGTAGCTACTTTCCCAAGCCAAATCAAGTCAAATTTCATATTTTAAATGATCATCAAATTAGGTTATCTCTATGAAATGATGCTGTTTCTCTACTTAGTAAAAAAATCATTCTTCTTCTTTCTTTGCTTGGATATAGTTTGGAATTAAAGTGATAATTAATTTAATTTTGTTAGTTGTGTATCCCCTAGTTGGTCCTCTGTATTTTATAAGGACTCAGAAATTAGTTTCCAGATAACTTGTAATTTTGCACTTGTAAACCTAAAAATATATTTAGGAATATTCCTTCCCTCATATTTCTAGAAATTCAACCACTGTAGAAATGAGAACCCAAATCTTTAGCTAAATGGACTTATATATGATGCCTTGTTTTCTGGAACAGATTAAAATAATTACATATTTTCACAGTGTGAAGTGCTGCTTTGTAATAGTTTAGACTTGGTAGAGAGTGATATTCTCTTAAATGCATAATTTATTTGTGTTATCTGTTTATTTATTAATTTTTGTATTTGGTCATATATAAAAGGAAGTCTATTTTGCCATAGGCAGAAATGTGCTATGCAGTAAGAACTTGAGAAAAATTTTATTTAGGAATTTTTCTCTTCTAAGATAGATGAATAAAATCTATTGATATTCTTCCCTCAGAAAATGGACTTAGAAATCTCACAAGCCTTCAAGAAAGAATGCACCTGCTCCATCTGCCTGAACTAATTTATGGACCCAGCCACCATAGGCAATGGGCACAGCTTTTGTTGGCCCTTTCTCTGCCTTTCCTGGGAACAATCCCAAACTCCTGCCTATTGTCGAGTGTGCAGAGAGACATCACAATATATATATATCAAAACAATATTCTTCTGAAGAATTTGATGTCTACTTCCAGAAAGGCCAGTCTCATGAAGTTCCTGAGCTCTGAAGAAGATGTGCATGATCCACAAAGAGACAAAGAAGATCTTCTGGGAAGAGGAAAACCCCCTGCTGTATTTGCTCTTCTCCAGCTCTCAGGAGCACAGGCTCAGGAACTTCCTTCAGTAGATGGGGCTGCTGAGGAGTACCAGGTAAGTGAGTGAGGGAGCTCAGTTATTATAACAAAGATGAGGATACTGATGATGATTGCCCTATTCTTTACAGCATGCTACCTAATTTTCTAAGTATCAAGGAAGAAGCTAAGTACCAAATGTGTAAGCATTTGTAAGCATTGGGTCCTGACTCAGTTACTATTTTTTTTTAATTTTCTGTTAACAGGAAAACCGAGAGGAAATTTAAAAATTTCCACATATTCTCTGCTCCTTCTCTATATACACAACTGTATAGCCTCAATCATTATCCATATCCTCTGTCGGAATGATGCATTTTTTTTTATAACCAATGAACTTAATTTGATACACAGAATATGTGGATACCTTATACTTATAATATAATGAGGAGAGAATTTTGCCTCTGTGTTCTTCTTCTGTGAACCTATAACACTAGTCAATTTATGAGAAAAACATCTACAAACCAAAATTGAGGGTCCTTTCACAAAAAGCCTGACAAGTATTTCTCAAAATTGTGAAAGTCATAAAAAGTAAGAAAAGAAGCTCTTTCAAGTGAAACCAAAAGAGACATCAGACTAAATTCAATATTCCATTCTAGGTTGGATCCTAGAATAGAAAACAGGACATTCATGTACAAGCTGGTGTAATTTAAAAACAAAAAATTGAATATGTCTGACTTTAGTTCATGATAACTTACCAATGTAAGCTTCCAATGCTTGGAAACTGCCTCATGAAAATGTATGAATATTTTAGAGGAAAATAAAAGTGGCCATAGAAATACAAATACATATTAAATCAGTATATCACATTTTTAGCTTTTCTTTAAATATAAAATATTTTAAAGTAAAATTTGAAAAGTTTTAACACAAATATCTGTGTCTATGCTCCATGACACACTTAGATAGTCAAAAAGGCAAATTTTAGAAGAATTTGTATAGAGTATTAAGTTCTTGAAAATATACACATACACCCATTAATCATCCATCACAGGTGGGCAGTGTCTGAAGTATGAAGCTCCATTCAGTACTGAGCCTATAAATCTGCTGAGCCTGAACCACTTTTCTTCTCAGTTTGCTGATTATTCTATTTGAGAGTTGAGATAGCAGTTGTGGTTGCCAATTCAGGTGCAGCATTTTACGTTTTACCTCAATGGAATTTTGTGATAATTTCTTTCTCATTTTTCTTTCCTCTTTCCTGTTTAAATCAAGACCTCTGAAGAATCTCAGGCTACTTCCTTATTATGTCTCTTTGGGGTTCTTAATGCATTATTTTATCTGAATTATTTTACCTCTTTTATATGAATCTTCTTTCTTTTCTTTTATTCCTTTGATTCTTCTGACGATTTTTAAGTAATTATATAACACTGTATTTTACATTAAAAAAAAAAAAAAACTCATCTTTGCCATAGTTAAAAATCTATATTTCTCCTCTCTTTCAAACTAAGTAGTTCAGTACTCTCTTATACTTGGTGTCTGGGCAGATTTATCCAAACCTCCAAAGTTGGACAAGGAATACCAGTCATGACTCACTCACCTCACATATTAGTAGTATTCTTCACATTAGCTTGTGTTCACCTGTCAATTTGTAATATTACCAGAATCCCTGTTTCTTCTGAGAGGAAAATGGTATCCTCCAATGATAACTCAAATGAGCTGATAGCATCATATTAGTCTGCATTTAAAAAAAGAAAATATTTTTATATTTACCATGAAGAAATGAGTTTTGCATTTCTTCTCATTTAGATTATCTTGCATCTCTTGACTCATTTTCCATAATGGATCCATTTTATTTAAAATGTTTTTCTGCAATAAAATCATAGTCTTTAGTGTTAGGGAAGACAGGCTTGTAGGTTTCATCCTTTGTGTATTGAAAAAAAAAACAGTGTTTTGGAGAAGAACAATTTGAGTTAGAAGAAAGATTTTTACAAATTAGTCTAAATTAATTTTGCTATTTGGGACATCATCAGAAGCAAATAATAATAATAATAATAATAATAATAATAATAATAATAATAATATCTTGAAGGAATCCTAGATAATTCAGTTAATTTCCTGAGAAGGTAGTTGTTACATAACCTCACTATGAAAGGGTTCAACTTGCAATATAAGTAGCCCATGTTCCTAATGCTCCCCATCTGAACTACTGCTGACCCAATTCTGCATATTTTGACAATATGTTTATTTTTATATTCAGTACTGGAAATTGAACCCAAGGTTGAATATATGGTAGACAAATATTTACCAGGAGCAGTATCCCAAGCCCCTTAAACACACAAACAGAAAAAGGTTAATGTCTTGCTAAGTTGCCCAGAGTGGTGTGGGATTCTCCTGTCTCTATATAGTGAATAACTAGGATTATTGGCATGGCCACCATGTCATGTTATATGGACAATGTTTCTAGGGAACTTTATTTCATGAGCATTCAACTTAGTTATGATCATAGTGTCAAAATGGGAAATTTATACTGAAACAACAATACCTCTATCTGCATGATCATCTGCCCCACTATCATATGTCCTCATCTTTCTCTCATATTTGGATGTTTCAGCTTCCAAGTTTCTTCATGACCATCACTCACCCTGTACTCCTCAGCCACACATGACACTGGGCTATAGCCGTGAAATGCATGTTCGGGTGATTCAGAGCAGGGTGTACAGAGCAAGCTCTTGTCAACCTCACAGAAGAGCCCATTTTTGTCTACATGTGTCCTGCAAAGCTGCTTCCCAAAGTTGCTCTCAGAGTGAGGTCTGGCCTATCTGGCAAGGAAAGCCAGCTTCTTGAGGACAATGTTGGTCCTGAAGTCTACCTTCTCTGCTGTTTCTCTACACTCAGGGCAGCACATTGGTGTTTGGGCTTCCTCCCAGCAAAGGCAGAGGCAAGGTTGGCAAAAAGTATGCCCACAGTCTATGGTTACAGGTTACAGGTTGTAAGAAGTAATTCATGCAAATGGAGCATGTAAATGCACACTGGAAGTCTTGCAAGGCCTTTGAAACCATATTTCTGAAATTGAAAATATAGGGGAAGTGGGTAAGAGGAAAGGGGAAAATAAGAGAGACTTATCCTTCTGTCTTGATGAGGGAATAAAAAATATAAAAGAGTTTTGGACATCCCTGCTTATTCAGTTGAGTTGTGCCAAAATTTTCTATTAACTTCTAGCAATACAATCTAAATATAGAAAAGATAGAGAGGCTGGGTTTGTTCTGACAAATTTGTTCTGACACAAATGAACAAAACGAGATGAGCATGATCTTTATTTTTAAAAAGGATCTTTCTCAATCATTTGGAAAAGTTCAATATTTGGACAAAGAAGAATGTTTAGGATGATTCCAGACTTACCTACATTAGCTGATCACTCTGAGTGCTCATCTAAAATGTTTCTATCTCTTGCTTTGTCTCTGTGACTCCATAACTGTAACAAACATAGAGACAGTCTTTATGTCAAATGTCTATGCTCTATGCCTCTCTAATCATGGTTGTGCTTCTGTAAAGACAATTAACATTGAGTTTAATTCATTTGAAGATGGCTTGATTTAATCACTGTTGGGTTCAACTTCCAACTCCTGAAACTTCAAATAGTTGAATTTATACCTGTAACATTAATTAAACAATTTCTTTCAAAAAATAAAATGTAAGCTGGGTGTATTGATGTACACCTCTCATCCAACAACTTGAGAAGCTGAGGCAAATTGATTAAAGATATGAGGCCAACTGCAACAATTTATTGAGATCATGTCTCAGAATAAAAACTAAGAAAGGGTTGATTATGCAAATCAGTTTAGAGCAACACTCTGTGCAATACCCAGTACCAATAAAGAAATGAATTACTGGTGATGTAATCAGTGGTAGAGCACTTACTTGCCCAACATATGTAAGGTCTTGAGATTTAGCCCCAGGACTGAAGAGAAAATAAAAAAGATATTTTTTCTATTACTTTTCATTACAGAAAATAATTTTCCCCATAATCAGTTCTGACCATCAGAGTGCCTTCATATGTATGAATGCTGAAGTAATAATCAGCAATAATTAATCTATTGTTATTTAAAACATAATCAACTGGAGATCCCAGTGTAATGGTGCATGCCTACTATCCCAGCTACTGGGGAGACTGAGTCACAAGGAAACTAAGTTTATGGCCAGCCTTGGCACCTTAGTGGGACCATTTCAAAATGGGTTGTAATACAGTGGTAGATTAGCCCTGAGTACAACAAAAAGAAAGAAAGAAAAATTAGTGCGAGACTGAGAGCATAAATTAACAATGGTAACAATGGTGCATTCCTCTCTATACTAGAGTTGAGAAACTTCACTTTAGTTTAGAGATGCAGTTGATGAAGTATGATAAATTCATGTTAATTTCTAGTATTTTTCTGTAGTGATCAATTTTTCCACTTGGAAATTTCTGCAGTTTGGTAGCATGTAATGGAAATCATTTCAACTATTTTGGGAATTGAAGATTGTAAAAAGACAACATGTAGGGCTTTTACATCAAGGGTTTTACTATCAAAACTATACATTAAAACTTGAACCAAGGGTGGTGGAACACATCTATAATCCCAGATACTCTGGGGGCTAAGGCAGAAGGTCTTGAGATCAAAGTTTGCCTCTGCAAAAGTGAGGTAATAAGGAACTCAGTCAGACCCTCAATAAAATACAAAATAAGCCTGGAAATGTGGCTTAGTGGTTGAGTGCCTTTGAGTTCACTCCCTGGTACCCACACTCCCCCCAAAAAATTTAAATTTATGTGCATAAAGACTATTGTATACATTCAATATAGTGAATATTATAAGTAATTTATGGGTTACAAAATTGATAAAACTGCAGAAATATTTCATTTAAAACCTGCAAAATCTAATAAAGCACAAGGGAAGAGAATGAAAATTACTCATATCACTTTTTAAAATTGCTGTAAATATATATATATATTAACCAAGAAAAAATAAGTAGGTTTCTACTTGGACAAAAACCCAAGTAGGTTGAAAAGTAAATTTAAAGAATTTTTAGGAGAGAATACAGCTTGAAAGTATTTACTCTAAATTCCCAAGTCACCAGAGTTAGCTATGGGAAACCCCTGGGGTGTAAGTTTTGGAAAATTTGCCAGCATTACCATGAGCAGTAACTCTCAGGTGTCCAAAGCTCAGCAGCTGAGAATTCAGTTTGCTCCTTAGAGGTACCTAAGAGGTAAAGGCATTCTGCAGACAAGTGCCCTCCTTAAATACTTGGGATTCACCTAAGACCATAGCCCCTGTTGGTTACCTCTTCTGAAAATGGTGGGAAGGACTTATAAAATCATACTGATTAGGTTTATGAAGTAGAGTAAAAAAAATTGATGAGGTTTGGAGGCAGATGCAAGAAAGTTCACATGACTTCGGTTTTGCAAAGAGACATTTTAACTGAAATAATTATTTCATTAAATAAGACTTTGCTCTACAGCAACAACTTCACAATTTTAATAATTTGTTTTTTTCTTCTACTGTTGTTTAAATTTTGAAATCTCTGATTTATTTTTACATCTTTCTTTTCTTTCTTTCTTCTATTTTTCCTTTCTTATTATATTTTAATTTATGGTACTGAGAGTTGAATGCAGGAGTTCTTTAACAATGAGCTACATTCCCCACCCTTATTTATATATTTATTATTTTGAGACAGTGGGTTGTTAAATTGTTTAGGGCCATGCTAAATTTGTCAAATTGACCTTGAATTTGTAATTCTTCTGCCTCAGCATCCTAAATAACTAGGAGTACAAGCATGTGCCACTACACCTGCCTATTTTTCTGGTTTAGATTTTTTATTCCTACCTCCAAAATGTTTACTGAGGAATATTTGTGGTGTGTGTGTGTGTGTGTGTGTGTGTGTGTGTGTGAGAGAGTGTGTTACCTGCAGACAATATTCTAAGAACTGGGAATATAATTATAGTGAATGAAAATAAACACTCCCAGTTCTATGAGAAAATAAAGACCAGTGAATGAACTGCAGTGGTGATTCATGCTACTTGGGAGGCTGATGGAGGAGGGTTGCAAGTTTCAGATCAGCATGGGCAATTTAGGGGGACCCTGACTCAATATATAATGAAAAAGGCTGGAAATGTATCTCAGTGGTAAAAAAATTCTTTCATAGAAGAATTTAAGACCCTGAATTCAGAGACCAGTAAAAAAATCAAAAGAGAAAATAAAAAACTGCCCCCACAAGGGCATTTTATATTATATATTTTGCAACTAGAGGTCACAGGTTGAAGGCTGCAATACCTTTTCTTTCAAGGCTCTCTGTTTACTGAGCTTGGAAAGGAGCTACCTATGTCAGATAAAGAAATTTAAGAAAAAGTATCAGGAGTTTTTGAATACTTTCAACATGAATTGGATATATTTTATTTTTTAAAAATCTATTTTTTACATACATGACAGTAGTGGAATGCATTACACTCATTATTACGATTTACAGCATAATTTTTCATAACACTGTATATGAAGTAGGTTCATGCCAAATTATGCCACTATACATGTACTGTCTCTTTTTTGGCATTACAATTCTTAGTACACATATATACCTCGATTTATCATATCTCTTTTTGTATATAAGGTATGTTTACACCGAATTCAAATCTTCATACATGTATTTCATATAGTATAGTGATGACCATCACCTTCCACTATCCTTGCTATTCCCCTTCTCCCTCCCTTTTCTTCCCACCCCTCTTTCCCATCTAGGAATAATCTTCCTCCCGTGCTCTCCCTCTGTACCCCACTTTGAGTCACCCCACTTATATTAGAGAAAGCATTCAGCATTTGTTTTGGGGGGATTTGCTAAATTCACTTACCATAATCTTTTCTAATGCCATCCATTTACCTGCAAATGCCATGATCTTTTTTTAAGTGCTGAGTAATATTCCATTGTGTATATATGCCACATTTTTTAATCCATTCATCCACTGAAGGACATCTAGGTTGGCTCCACAGTTTAGCTATTCTGAATTGGGCTGCTATAAACATTAATGTGGCTGTGTCCCTCTAGTATGCTGTTTTTAAGTCCTTTGAGTATACACCAAGGAGAGGAATGGCTGGGTCAAATGGTGGTTCCATTTCCAGATTTCCAAGGAATCTCCATACTGCTTTCCACATTGGCTGCACCAATTTGCAGTCCCACCAGCAACGTATGAGTGTATCTTTTCCCTCACATCCTCAACAACACTTATTTTTGTTTCTCTTCATAATAGCTGGCATTCTGACTGGAGTGAGGTGATATTATAGTTTTGATTTGTATTTCTCTGATTGCCAGAGATGATGAAATTTTTTCATATATTTGTTGATTCATTGTATATCCTCTTCTGAGATGTGTCTGTTCAAGTCCTTGGCCCATGTATTGTTTTTTTTTTTTTTTTTTTGGTGCTTTGCTTCTTAAGATCTTTATATACCCTAGAGTTTAGTGCTCTATCTGATGTGTGAGGGGGAAAATTTTTCTCCCAGGATGTAGGCTCCCGGTTCACCTCACAGATTATTTCTTTTGCTGAGAAAAAAACATAGTGTGAATCCATCTCATTTATTGATTCTTGGTTTTAATTCTTGTGCTATAGGAGTTCTTAAGGAAGTTGGGGCCTAATCCCACATGATGAAGATTCAGGGATAATTTTTCTTCTATTCGATACAGAGTCTCTGGTTAATTCCTAGATCTTTGATCCATTTTGAGTTAACTCTTGTGCATCGTGAGAGATAGGGATTCAATTTCATTTTGTTGCATATGGATTTCTAATTTTCCCAGCATCATTTGTTGAAGATGCTATATTTTCTCCAGTGCATGTTTTTGGTACCTTTGTCTAAAATATGATAGTTGTTATTTTATGGATTACTCTCTGTGTCCTGTATTCTGTACCACCGGCCTACCAGCCTGTTTTGATGCCAGTACAATGCTGATTTTGTTCCTATTGCTCTTCAGTATAGTTTAAGTTCTGGTATAGCAATACCACCTGCTTCACTCTTCCTGCTTAGAATTGTTTTAGCCATTCTGGGTCTCTTATTTTTCCAGATGAATTTCATGATTGCTTTTTCTATTTCCAAGAGGAATTCCATTGGGATTTTCATCAGAATTGCATTAAACCTGTATAGTGCTTTTGGTAATATGGTCATTTTGATAGTACTAATTCTTCCTATCCATGAGCAAGGTAGTTCTTTCCATCTTCTAAGGTCTTCTTTGATTTCTCTCTTTAGGGTTCTTTAGTTTTTATTGCATAGATCCTTCACCTCTTTTGTTAAGTTGACTCCCAAGTATCTTATTTTTCTTGAGGATATTGTGAATGGGGTAGTTTCCCTCATTTCCTTCTCAGAGGATTTGTCAGTGATATACAGAAATGCATTTGATTTATGGGTGTTGATTTTATATCCTGTCACATTGCTGAATTCATTTACTAGTTCTAGAAGTTTCCTGGTGGAGTTTTATTTGTGTGTGTGTGTGTGTGTGTGTGTGTGTGTGTTCTAGGTATAGAATCATATCATCAACAAATAGTGCTACATTACATTCTTCTTTACATATAGTTATTCCTTTAATTTCTTTCATCTGTCTAATTGCTCTGGCCAGTGTTTCAAGAACGATGTTAAATAGAAGGGGTGAGAGAGTGCATCCCTACTTGTTCCAGATTTTAGAGGGAATGCCTTCAGTTTTTCTCCATTTATAATGATGTTGGTCTGAGGCTTAGCATAGATAGCCTTTACAATATTGAGATATGTTCCTGTTATCCCTAGTTTTTTTTTAATGTTTTGAACATAAAAGCATTTTATCAAATTCTTTTTCCTGCACCTACAGAGATGACCATATGATTGTTATCTTTAATTCTATTGTTATGATGCATTACATTTATTGATTTCTGTATGTTTTACCAACCTTGCATCCCTGGGATGAATCCCACTTGATCAAAGTACACAATCTTTTTGATGTTTTTGTATTCAATCTGCCAGAATTATATTGAGGATTTTTGCCTCTATGTACATTAGAGATATTGTACTAAAGTTTTCTTTCTTTGAAATGTCTTTGGTTTTGAAATCAGGGTGATATTGGCCTCATAGAATGAATATGGACGTACTTCATCTTTTTCTATTTCCTATAACAGAATGAAGAGTATTGGCATTAGTTCTTCTTTAAAGGTCTTGTAAAACTTGGCTATATATCTGTCTGGTCCTGGACGTTTCTTGGATGGTAGTCTTTTGATGCTTCTTCTATTTCCTCATTTGATATTAGTCTGTTTAAATTGTGTATATCTTTCTGACTAAATCTGGGCAGATCATGTAACTTAAGGAATATATCGATGCCTTCACTATCTTCTATTTTATTGGAGTATAAGGCTTCAAAATAATTTCTAATTATCTTCTGTATTTTTGTAATGTCTGTTGTTATATTGCCTTTTTCATCACGTATGATAGTAATTTGAGTTCTCTCTCTGTTTCTCTTCATTAGCATGGCTAAGGGTCTGACAATTTTATTTATTTTTTCAAAGAACCAACTTTTTTTCTTTTGTCATTTTTTTCAATTGTTTCTTTTGTTTCAATTTCATTGATTTAAGCTCTGATTTTAATTATTTCTTGGCTTTTACAGCTTTTGCTGCTGATTTGCTTTTCTTTTTCTTGGGCTTTGAGATGTAGTGTGAGGTCTTTTATTAGTTTACTTTTTCTTCTTTTAAGGAATGAACTCCATGCAATGAATTTTCCTCTTAGTCCCTCTTTCATAGTGTCCCAGAGATTTTGATATGTTATGTCTGTGTTCTCATTTACCTCTAAGAATTTTTTAATCTCCTCCTTGATATGTTCTGTAACCCATTGTTCATTCAGTAGCATATTGTTCAGTCTCCATGTGATGCAGAAATTTTTATTCTTTATTTTGTTGTTGATTTCTAATTTCATTCCATTATGATATGATAGAATGCATGGACCACATCAATGTTTATTGCAGCACAATTCACAATATTTAAACTGTGAAGCCAATCTAGATGTCATTCAGTGGATGAATGGATAAAAAATGTGGCATTTATACACGAGGGAATGTTATTCAGCATTAAAAAAATCATGGCATTTGCAGGTAAATAGATGGCATTGGAAAACATAATGCTAACAGAAGTGAGCCAATCCCCAAAAAACCAAATGCCAAATGTTTTCTCTGATATAAGGGGGTGACTCATAGTGGGGTAGAGAAGGAGAACATGGTAGTATTAGATTAATTCTAGGTAGGAAAGATGGGTGGGAGGGAAAGGGATGGGTAAGGGGATGAGCAAGGATGGTAGAATGTGATGGTCATAATTATACAAAATACATGTATGATGACTTGAATTGGGTGTCAACATAACTCATATAAAGAGATATAAAAAACTGTGATATATATGTATATTAAGAATTGTAATGCAAAAAAGTACATTATAATGGCATAAATTGAAGTGAATGTACTTTATATACAGAGATCCAAAAATTGGGCTCTATATGTGTAATAATGCATTCCACTGTTGTCGTGTATTTATAAAAATAATAAAATCAATTAAAAAAATAAAAAGTAGCATCAAAATATTTACATATTAATGATGGTCATTGAATTCATTTTGTTTTATTTTGCCAAATAGAAAAAAAAATGATTAATTGGATGTTTAAAATAGTAAGAAAATAAAATATTTCTTTAACAAAAAAAAAGATAGATTACTAATCTCTAGGGTATGTAAAGAACTCAAAAAACTAAGTACCAAAAAACCCCCAAATAACCCAATCATCAAATGGGCCAAGGAACTGAACAGACACTTCTCAGAGGAGGATATACAATTAATCAACAAATATATGAAAAAAATTGTTCATCATCTTTAGCAATTATAGAAATGCAAATCAAAACTACTCTAAGATTTCATCTCACTCCAGTCAATATGGCAGATATTACAAAGACAAACAATAAGTGATGGCGAGGATGTGGGGAAAAAGGTACACTCATACATTGCTGGTGGGAGGGCAAATTGGTGCAGCCAATGTGGAAAGCAGTATGGAGATTCCTTGGAAAACTGGGAATGGAACCACCATTTGACCCAGCCATTTCTCTCCTCGGTGTATACTCAAAGGACTTAAAAACAGCATATTACAGAGCTACAGCCTCATCAATGTTTATAGCAGCCCAATTCACAATAGCTAAACTGTGAAACCAACCTAGATGCCCTTCAGGAGATGAATGGATAAAAAATGTGGTGTATATACACAATGGATTATTACTCACAATAAAAGAGAATAAACTCATAGCATTTTCAGGTAAGTGGAAAATAATGAAAATAATGTTAAGTGAAGATAGCCAATCCACAAAAATCAAATGCTGAAGTTTTCTCTGATATAAGGAGGCTAATTCTTAGTGGGGTAGGGAGGAAGGGCAAGGGAAGAATAGATGAACTCTAGATAGGGTAGAACTGAGGAAGGGAAGGGGAAGGGAAAAGGCAAGGCTTCAGCAAGAATGTTGAAATGTGATGGATATCATTATGCAATGTACATGTACATTTATACACAACCAGAGATATGAAAATTTGTGCTGGATATGTGTAACAAGAATTGTGGTGCATTGCACTGTCAATTATTTTTTTAAATATCAATTTGAAAAATTTTAAAAATGTTAATGTTTAGGCATGACAGCCACTGGTGACTATAATTCAGCTACTATGGGAGTTGAGCAGGAGGATCTCACATTCCATGCCAGCCTCAGCAATTTAACCATGCCCTATGTAATTTAGAAGACCCTGTCTCAAAAGAAAAAAAAAATTAAAATTCTGGGGATGTAACTCTTTGGTTAAGTGCACTTGGGTTCAATTCACAGGGTGAAAAAATTTATTTACATGCTGTGTTTATTCAAAAAAATGTATCACCCCCTGAAATTACATGACTAAATCCATACGTATTGGAGATTTATATAGTTCAGTGTGGGCTGCTTTCACTGAAATTGAAGATTTTTTGTTGGTTAGTATGTATTTTATTCAGTGACTCATGAATATGGATGCATTCTTTCATTCCTTATTTATTAACAATATGTGGTAGCCTCAAGGAAAGACCAGAAAGAAAGCAAGTTACTACTCTATGGAAAGCTTACTGTTGTCATGAAAGCAAACTTGTACTTCTAGAGCAAGGCGTTGAAGAGATAGGTATAAGAGTAATCACTTACTTTCAATAAGGTTGAATGTTATGTAGGAAAATACTAGTCACTGTGGCCATTAGTGATGAAAAAGTGTACTCAGATGACTGTAAGAAAGACAAATCTGACCTTAGAGATAAAACATGATTAGAGTGTTTGGCAGGGATAATTAAGTGGGAGAAAGTATAACTTTTAATGCCTAATGAAAACCATTGAGTCTGGAGTGAGCCTGACACAAGAGTGAAATAAAGAAGCATATAAAGTTAGGCACCAGCCAGAATATTCAGGATAATGGAGGTTCCAGAAAGCTTTTTTGTTTCTTTTCTTTATTTCTTTTTTATTTGTTTGTTTATTTGTTTGTTTTGGGGAAGGGGTGGTCCAAGGACTGAACTCAGTGGCACTTGAACACTGAGTCAAATTCCCAGCCCTTCTTTATATTTTATTTAGAGACAGTCCCTGAGTTGCTTAGTGAATTGATGTTCCTGGGGTTGGCTTTGACCTCAAAATCCTCAAGCTTCAGCCAAACCAGCCACTGAGATTACAGGTGTGTTCCACCATGACAGTTCAGAAAGTCTTTTTATTATCAATACATTTACCATTTTTATATATATATAAATAATTTCTTTATATAATGGCAAACTAGAAAACAATACAGCGTATTACAGGTTGAGATTCTTTAACATTTAAAGAGTTCATACAAAGCAAAAAGTTAATTAAAATGGGCAAAGGATATGAAAAAATTTTCAAATACATAAAAAGATATTCCATCTAATTTGGGAAAGGCATCAGAATTTGCAAACACACAAAGTAGCGAAAGAAGGATGGTGTGCACAGATCATGGGCAGAAATCGTGTCCTGCGGATGGACCAGAGATTTGGTGCACTTCATCAAAAAAGCTGAGATGGTTCCCCAGTCATCTCTCTGAGGGCCCAGTGGAGCCAATGGGCAGTAAGCTTCTGGTGGGAGTCCGAGAAGAGCTCCCTGCAGGAGAGTAGCGCTTCTGGACTGCTCTTCATAGTTAGAACTGTGGAAGAAAATTCTTTAAGAAGCAGTGCCAAATTAGGACCCTGTTCTGTTTGGAAATATGCATAGGACTTGAAAAAATGAAGTTGCCAAACCAAATTATTGTCCATTGTTGGCTTTTACCATCCAACCATCCACGACTTCTAAACAATCTTGATTTCAGGGTTTCTGGTTGTAAGATTTAGCAGGGGGAAAAATAGTAATAATAATAATACAGGTAAAGGTTGGACAAGAACATTGCCACATAAAAATCCAATATTATTCTCCCATTCTTGTGGTGGCAGTAATACCAGTGAAGTGTTCAAAGGAAAGTGAAACAAACCTGAAACTTTTCTCTCAATCTGTAATCAGTTTTCAGACCCACCTTGGAAGGATCTTGGGTAGATTTTCTCAGGGAAAAGTGGTCTTTATTTCTCCAGACAAAATGAAAAGTTAACTTTAAAAGCTTTGAAAACTTTAAGTGAACCATTCATTGTTTTCTCCCAAGCAATGCAGAAACACATTTAGATTTTACCTGCATTTTTTAACCTGCATTTACACAAGTACCAGACATGAGTTTTCAGGATTTTGTAAAACACCAAAA